>NW_004524582.1:3898659-3903953 GCF_000260255.1 Octodon degus
CTTGATCAGAAAATTTGGGACACTACTGAGTTATATGACGTTACAGTACAAGTTCTCATATGTCCTGAGTCTTAATTGACCTTAGAAAGCTAGGGCCAAAATGTTGGCTTTCCTTGCAGCCCTCCTTTTTCTCTAATTTTGGTCTGTAAACTTAGGTTGTTAACCCTCCAGAAGACAAGCTTACTGTTATTACCATAAACCTAGGCAGTTAAGCTTAACCTCACTGTCAGTCTGAATATCAAACATCTTAGGCATAACATGGACCAGGTATTTTTCATCAAGTATTGATATGTTGAACATTAAGTCCCTAAAAAATATGATGAAAAACATTTAAAAAATTAAAATATATTCTAAAACTAAGCATAAATAATTATATAGTTCTTATGTTTACAAATAAGTCCAGAAATCTAACCATATACAACCTTGTAGCAGAACAGTCCCCCAACATTCCTTTTCCTATCTCTTGTCTTCATTCACCACCCCCTTTCTTTTTGAACAACCATCTACCGGAGAGACAGCACAGCAGCAACTGGCATGTCATGACAAACAGCCTGTATTCAGAAAACCAGAAAGACAGGCACTATAAGCATGAAACTACTATTACAGATTGCCATCTGCAGTACAGTTGTTATTTCACAGGTTTCTGTATATATAGTTAGTCAGGGTGAGAATCATTCCAGTAAAAGCATGAGTTTTTGAAAGACTTCAGAACATAGTAAATTATCCTTTCAGAGATTGACTGAAATATTTTCTGTTTCATTATTATAATTAAAAATAAAGAGTATTAACAAACTCTAAGATTTGTTCAATACTTAATGTAGGGAATGTAAATGTTTGGTCTATATATTATTTCCTGGCTGCTAAGTCTTAATACTTCAGTATCTATGATACCTTAAGCCATATTCAAATATTTAGTAAACAGGTATAAATTACAGGAAGGAAAAACCTTTAAAACACTATGAGGCCAGAAAAATTTATAGCATTTAGAATTCCCCAATAAATAATAATATTTTATTCCTCACCAATTGGCACAAGTAAGTGGAAAGGGTTTTGTAGGCCAAGTGGAAATGCACGTACTTTTTTTTTTAAAGTGTGTCCATTACTCTCATTCCATATATCAAAGGTGATATATTAATAGAAGTTACGTCAATATGCAGGAAGTAGAATTCTCCACTAGTAAAATGAGGTTAGGTGTGTTTGTGTTTCATGGTTCAGTCACTTACCTTGAAAATGAAGACTGTGAACAGGGTAAGTTATGGTGGTGTCACTGAGAAGGATGCCAGGCATCTTTCATTTTATTTACTTTGGCCATTGCCAGTCAGTATGTGCCCGGATTTCAATCTTTCGACCCAATCCTTTTTCCTCTGGGTTGAATGACATACCTAATGTCTAGTATCAAAACAGACAAAAAGAATATTGACAGAACAAAAGTCATCTCCTTTACAAATTCTTAACTACCCAGTAGATTGCAAGGTGTTAACAACATGGGAAAACATTTTTATCTTATAATCTGAACTAATCATGCTATGGTCATTTGCATCTGAGAATGCCTTAATATTGTTGTTTGTGGGCCTCTGTATCATGAAAGCAATATAGATGAATATTCCAGAATGTGTCATCTCTTTACAGGAAAAAGCAATCCCAATTTCAAGAGGAATGGAAGAAAATGACTCTTAATATTCAAAAGTGCGGAATTCTAAACTCATATAAACATATTGTAGGGTTATATCTGATCATGTTGTATTAAGCTTATACAACCATTTAAACAGTTTAACACCTAATTCCTTTTCCAAAATTATCTGATTACTCTAGGTGAAAATGATCCTGGGCTAAATTATAAAGATAATTGAATTAATGTGACATGTCACTTGTATTACCCCTACAGGTTTAATAGCTCACACAGCTGATTCTCAGAACACATTAATTTTATGAGCACGGTACAACAGAGAAATAAAAGAGTTAAAATTAGAGCAAGCCTCAAGGTCAGCAGGTGGTATAGCCAAATCACTAAATATTCTGTATTTAGCAAAATATATACCTAATCTATCTAAATTGAATTTTTTTTATTTATCACTTGTCTAGAAATTCTAAAATGGCTGTGCTCTATTTAAGTTACACTGAATTTGTTAAATATTTTATAGGTCATTAGGATGCTGAGCTCAAAATTTTGATATAGTGAGTGATGGAATATTTAGCATCCAACTTATTAAATCAGCATTTCAGGTATTTCTGGCTTAGGTAGACCATACTTTTCTAAACATTAATGATGAGTATATTAGGAAATCCTGAACCTGTAATAGGTACTCAATTATCCAATTACACTGAAACATGCCTGAATGAGCACCTTCACTTCTTGTAAGTTCCACCTTACTGGGCCTCCAGCTTTTTCTCCTTCATTACTTGCTTCATGCTGTGTAATTAAGCATCTTAGAATTCTGTTATTGCCTTTATTAAAATATTCATTAGTTTTGAAAAACTGAAGAGTGGAGCCCAAGTTCTTTAATCTTTCACATTCTAGTTGCAGTGAAATTTTCATCCTTATTTTCCACAATTTCCTTGCTTATACTTCACAGAGAAAACAATTTGGACAATTCCTGCATCTTGTATTCCAGAGCACTTTTACAGGATGTCAGAGCTTCTGCTTATAATTTCTTCCATTTTTCTTTTTAATTCACCCTACCCACAAAGCCCAGTTCAAGTACTACTTTCACAAATATTTAATCCCTCTTCTTGTGCTTCTTATCATTTGAGATATTACTCCATTTTATCTAATACTAATGATATTCAAGCAGTCATTAACACTCTTTATTGTTGGAGGAGCCACTGGTCTAATATGTTAACCAATGGCCGTTTGTCTCTGGTTGATTGCAATTATTTGGAATTGAGAATAAGGTTAAAATTATTCAACACTATGGAATATTAAAAATTCCCTGGTGTCAGTCACATTGTCCACATTTTGAGAGCAGATGAATGCAGAGATATAGAAAACATCTAACATTTCAGAAAGTGCTGTTGCGCCGTGAAGCACTAGAAAGAAGATTATGCCTATCTTATGGGATTTCTGTTCATAAAAGATTTTAGGGCAGTTCTTTCATGAAAGGATGGGAATTTCATGTCTGTTATTATTGAACACTGTTGGTCGAACTGCTGAGAGTCTGTATATAATTACACAGCTAATTATTTCCAACATGATTATTATTTTGGGTCAGGCTCCCACTTTAGCACAGATCAGAATCAGCTGGAAGGCTTGTTAAGCCAGACTGTTGGCTCTGCCCCTGGACGTTCTGATTCACTAGATCAGACATAGATACTCAGGACTCTCTGGCTTCTTAACAAGTTCCCAGGTGATTCTGATGCAGCGATGTGGAGACAGCATTCAGCATTTTGAGAGCCACTGACTTAATATATTTTTCTTTCACATTTTTTAACAACTGATTGTTATTTTTGTAGCTGTATATTTTGAACCTTGCAACTATCATTTGCAAAAACTATGAGATCAGAGTTCAGTTCAATCTGTATTTAACGAGTGCTTACCAGCCATGAATCTGTGTAGGAAATACCCGTATTATATTTATAGTACCAATATAGTATGCTCTCACCTTGTACAAATTGGAGTCTAGCTGGAGCGATAACACACATACTTGAAAAATGGCAATCTCAGTATAGTATTGTCAGTTATGAACTTTATCAATTCTCTACTGATTTCTCTATTTGATCTATGTAATACTTCTATGGCTTTCTCTACACATGGAGTGACCAAAGTGAAGAAACCTAGACTTAGGAGATGTATCTTATCACAACATTGGATTAACATCCTTGAAGTGACTTCTGGAGCAAAATTAGAGTGGAACTTCTGGTCTGAGTTTTCTTTCAAAATATATGAAAAAGTAAACTCCGTTTTGTAGCAAGGGTTCTACTGGTAGCTTAACTCAGAACTTTACCACCCTCACGTTTTCAACATACAAATGAAAGCATTTTAGAAAGCAGGACAGTAAGGCAGAATACAATGCATGAATAAAGCACTAACGTCAGTGGAAGTTCCCTGTATTCTGTGGAATGCAGTCACAGCAGTTAGGAAATAGGTGTGGGGTATGTATTAGCTCACTCCCCACCTACTATCCTCCATGCGCCCACTTGAAGTCCACACATTCCCAAGTGGTTGGTGTATCTCTTGAAAGCACTACGCTGTTGAATACAACATATGCTATCCTACTGTGTTCCTTTTGTCCACAAGACAGTTATAATTAAATTAATCTTGCTGCCAAAACATAGCAAGATGGGTCAAAAATCCTCCTGAACCTATAACAATCTGACAATAAATTAACTAATTGACTAATGTCTCTGTGGTGGATGTAACATCTGGGACTAAAAGATGGAAGATGAGATGAAAGCAGAAAAACATGTTGTTCCTTAATTGCTCTGTGGACTTTTTCTATAGTAGATCATCCTTCCAATCCAATTTAAGTAAATCATCGAACATATGGCTTGCACTAAATTTAGAGCATCTGTGGTACTCGCTGCTATGTGTATTTGCCACACAGGTGTCTGATTTTGGACTTGTCATATGGACAGATGGGATTTTTCTGTTTGTCTTTTTATTGGTAGTAAAGGAATGGAGTTAACCCTAGAGGCTGTGGAGACCACCTCGCTCCTGTCACCTCTTTTCCTTCATTACAAGCTGGGAGTGATTTACCAATATATTTTGTTTGAATTGAGTGATTCAGTTTAGGAACATAAATAATAATTTAGATGAAATGATTTACTTTTAAAAACATAAAATAAGAGCATGGGAGAAGGCTCAATAGAATAAGGGCTTCCCTGGCAAGCACAAGGGTCTGAGTTCAATCCCCGGTTCTCTATTAAATAAATAAATAAATAAATAAATAAGATAAACTTTGTAATGTATTGTTTTAGACATATTTTAATTTTTTGGATTATCCTATATAAGCTGATAACTTTATTTTTCCCATAATTTTATTGATAAACAACTAACAATTAGACAGTTTCAAATCAAATTGGTAGGACAGTTTCAATAATTTACACATTGCATACATTCTTCCTAGTGTTTAATTGCAGTACATGATGCAGAAATGATATTCTATTTACAAACACCATTAGAACAAATCACTCTATTCATTAAGAGAATGTAACTATATATCTATCTTAACCACTATGAATATACAGATACAAAATGGACATTCATCTGTATACCCTTTTATTTGTTAAGTTCCCTTATTTGAATATTATAAGTGGGTAAACTCAGCAAAATATTCTAAAAGAGTCCAGTAGCCCAT
>NW_004524582.1:3905162-3929451 GCF_000260255.1 Octodon degus
TATTTGTATTTCTTCTTTGGAGTTCTTATACTAGGGAGACTATACGATATTTACACATGTGTAACTTTATTGGTTATTACAAAATAGATACTACTTCAGCAGGTGAGAGGCATTTTATTTTATTTTATTTTTTTCGGAACTGGGGATTGAACTCAGGCCCTTGCACTTGCCAGGGAAGCGCTTATTCCACTGAGCCATCTCCCCGGCCCCGAGAGGCATTTTAAAAACATGTTTCTGCTATCAAAATGATAGCAAATGATACAAATATAATTGGATTCTCATTTTAAAAATGGGGGTGCTACAAGTTTGTCAAAGGTAAAACAATATTTACAAACTACACAGATGTGAACCTAGGCTGCTGGCCTCCAGAACTTCCTCCTATAAATATTATACTCTGCAGCTTCTCTTACTGACAAAATTCCTCAGTATATTTGCTGTTGTCCCCTGTTCTTTTAAAAGTCTTTAGCAGTAGTAAAAGCTTTGTAAGCATCAAATAAAGAATGATTTTGTTGCTAGTAAACTGACATTTATTTTGCCAACTTGCTGTGTTCTTGCAGGTAGTGGTGAGATATGCCCAGTGTACTGAAGTTTAGGAGCTACAAGATGAAAATTAGAATTGAACGCTTATTCTAACCTCTGAATGTATCTTTATGTTAGTTTCAGGTCTTCCTAAGGAAGGTAGCACACACTAGTCAACAGCAGCCATGTATGTCTCCTATTTCAAAGGCTTAGAAGCTCAATATCAAGCTGCCGGCCAATTTAGAGCCCAGGGAAAGCCATCTTCTTTATTTGCTGATACCATTTTTTTTTTTGCCCCATGATAGAGAGAAATAGAGCTTTGCTCTCTTTCTTTCCTTAAAAGGACACTAACTATACAACTGGAACTCTTCAACTGTGGTCCCATTTAAACCTCATTACACTGGTGCCTTGGTACCAGAACATAATTCTTTCAATGATTCAACTGCAGACCAAATTGGAGGAGAGCTGAATCAAATTTCCTCATAGAGTCAACAATGAATCTAACCACTGAATTTGATTCAGTTCTTGTCCAGTTCAGAATCATGGAAAGAATTAAGTTCATGAACAAAGGTACCTCCCGTACCTCCTGATGGCCCTACCTTCTAATACCATCTCATTTGGATTTCAACGTATGAATAGCATGAAGAACACAAATAAATTGGCTGGACATTGTGGGGCACACCAATATCCCAATACTTTGGACACTGAGAAAGGAAAATGCTGTGAGTTGGAGGCCAGCCTGGGTTATAATCTGAGTGTAGGACTAGCTTGAACTACATAATGAGAACCTATCTCAAACATAAAAAAGACTTGATAAAGTGGAGGTAGAGGACATAGGATAAATAGCATTAGGAAATCAATGTCTTGCTAGAAAAATATACTCAGCACAAGACAGCTATCCTGCTAGAAGTCTAGCCACAGGACTTGCAATGGTGCCATGTACTGAGCTGTCTTTAGAAACTACTAATAGATCCAAAATTGTATCCTTATTCCCTGGATACATGGGTAGTAGAAAAGGAATATTTTGGGGGTAACAAAGAACATGCTCTATTAAAGGTGAATTTTCTCCAGGTTTTAGATGGAAGAAAATCAAAGAATATTGCCAGGCTGCACAAAATGATTCCCACCTGATCCCAACATTGAGCATTTTCAATTAAATGCTTTGCAATTGACGGCCTCCGGTGATAACTCTTTGGAAAGCCAGAATTCCATGAACTGAAGCACAAGACCTTTTCTCTTACATGACACTCTTTAATTGGATTTCGTGTAGGTGAACAATATATTTAGAATGTCCACACAGATTATATAAATACATGACTGGAAAATGAAGTAAACACTTCTTTAAGAAGTATTGGGATAAAAACAGTGTTTCTGGGTCACCCATGGAAGGGATTTTAACATCAAAAACCAAGAAAATAGTTTTATCTTTGTGTTATGGTGTCACTGTCTGACTGTTCAGTTCTTTTCTGTAAGAATAAAAAATTCAGTAATTTTCAAGACAAGTTGGTTAAGAAAAGTCGAGGCACCATCTGGACAATTTGAGTGGGAGGAACGCCACTGATTAATGACTAGAGCTGAAAGCGGAAGATGATTGACGTCAGCACAGCACGTCAAGTTGTCTTCATGATTAATTACACCTCTCTCTACCATGTTGGACTCTTGGAGAACACCTATACAGTCGCAAATACGTCATCCTAAGAGATGAGCTCTGTGATTTATGTCCACCAAGCCTTATCTTCCTAGGGCTGCTGTAGCCAAGTGACAAAGACTGCATGAAATGAAGAACAAAAATTTACTCTTTCAGTTCTGTAGGCTAGAAATTGAGTTCCAGGCACTGGTGCAGTTGGTTCCTTCTAAGGGTTGTAGGAAACAACTTATTTTATGCATATTCTTGGAGCTTCTAGTTTGTGATGATCTTCGATATATTTCAGTTTGTATGTGTATCTCTCCAGCCTCCACTTTCACCTTCACATAATGTTCTCTTTCTTCCCCTTTGTTCTCCCTGCTCTCCTCTCTCTTCTTCTCTCCCTCTGTGCATGCATTCAGATTTGTCTTTTCTCCAAGCACATGTCACGCTGCATTCCACCACTATCCAATGAGCTCATACTAATATCACCATTTCAAAGACTTTGTTTTCAAATGTGGCTGTGTGCACCAGCATTGGAGGTAATGTTCCAGCTCATCGTTTCTTCTTCTGGAGGACACAATTTATGTCCTAAAGCATCTCTCCTATCACACTCAGTTCCAACTTTCAAGTGTTGTTCTTTACTTCTTTCTAACTTTTAAGCTATGTTTCAATTCTTTATCTTGAGCTCAATCATTTTCCAAGGAAAGGGCAGATCTTCAGGTATTATCATAAGTTCAGTCCTCTGGGGTATTTTTTTTGTTTATTTACTACAGATTAAATATTTCACAAGGAATTCTACTTAATTCCAATGAATATGTACCTTCCAGTAACATTTGCAAGGACTTCTCCGCATTTTAGTCAACTGTCCATTGGAAATTTTGCATAAAGCCAAAGATATGTGGTAAGCAATGGTGGCAGTATTGAGGTAGACAGTGGTAAATTTCAGTAATCTTTCCAAGCTGCACTTTTGTTCCTTGAATATCTGCTTGAGATCATCCAAAATGTGGATTTGTACTATGTTGATATGTACTAATATTCTCAGCTTTGTGTATCAGATAACACACATTTCAGGATGGACAGCACATGTTCTATGTGCTTATGTTACTACAGTCAGGCCTTATTCTCACTATGGCTTCACAGGGAGAAAAGAAAAACTAAGAAACTGTGTTTTATCTTATTTGAGTTTTCCAGTCTCCATATGTACCCAGAAGTCTCAGGTAATTTTATTGCGTGTGTTCAGAAAAGCTAATTGTCACAGTTGCTTGCCCCACTGTGTAAGCCAGAGCACCTTTTCTCACCGGCTTTTGGTCTCAATATTCATAGAATTTTGGTCACCTGAGGAATTGGTTGAAGCAACCTGTTTTAGTGTAGAGTAATTTTCAAAAACGAAGGAATAGTAGGCCTTTTTCTTAGTGTTTAAGAAAACATAATGTGACATGTTACACTTGACATTATAGTTTATATTGTAGTTTACTAAGATCTCTAAATCTCACAAACTTTACTAAAGAACTTTATATTTCATAGATGTATCTTCCATCCTCTATAATTTTAGAATAAGTCTCTGCATTTCTTTAAGTAAAGGTCAAAGGCCATGGTTCATGAAAACATCTTTGTCATCCCTGCTAGGGTTAGACTATGTCTTTTTTAGGGCTAATAATGCTTATATCAAACTCTTCATATTTTCAACAAAATATTGCTTCCATATAACCTGAATACAGCTATTGATATTTAGAGCATACTAAGATGAAGATTGTATACTTTTTCACATCTATTTATTTAAAATACAACTACACACACACACACACACACACACACACACACTTAAAACATCCTAGGACATGTGGCTCCACTCTCTTAGGAAGATTGTGTTAAAGGGCAAATAACAATCTCTCTTCTTAAGAGATTCATGTAATCTCAACAGGACAGGGTCAGAACATGCTAAATATGTCAAAATCAGACACTCAGCATCACTCTTTTGATAAAACATTGCTCATTACACACTCATCCACAAACTAGGTGTGCATCCTGATCTAAGCTTCTCTTCTCAAAAGTAGATTCTTCAGTAAATATTATTGGCTTTACCTTGAAAGTGTCTTCCTTGGATCATTTCTGTTTAACTTCACCGCACCCATCAAAACTCAAGCCACTAACCCTTCTTGCCTACATTATTGAAATCGTCTGCTACTGAATGCATTGTTTTCACATATTTTTTTTGTTAGACAATTTACTAGCAAAGGTGTTCATTTTACATTAAATCTTGAATAATATCATACTTATGTTCCATAAACAAAATAAAAACTCAAATTAATTTTCCATTCTTTTATAATATATTATTTTTAAAATTGATTTTAAAGAATATAAAATAGCCATAGATTAAAACAGTGTTAGAAATAATACGAGATTTCACTAAACAAAGTAATAGGAATTCAACAATGGTTGCTGTATTAAATCATGCCATCTTCAAGTTAGTTGTTCAGATTACCAGATATAAAAGTGTAATATTTGTTTAAAATAAAACAAAACATTATAATAACAATAACAAAGAAGTTTTAAGAAATTCATAGAAGAAAGGAAAAAATTAAGAATAAAAATTGCAAGCATTAACTTCTTTCAAAAGACCAGCAGAAATCAATAATCCAATTATCTAAACTATTCTGAATACATACCTAAATATATCTTTTTCTTTTCTTTCATTTATCCTTCTCTTCAACCCAGTTTTTCCTTCCCAATGAAAAATTTCTTTCCTTTTCACAGTAATCTACTGTCCCCTTTAGATTGTCATTACTTTTTCAGAGTGTCGCACAAGTGAAATAAAACTATGTTTGCACATGTCCGTATGATTCTTAAAGTTTGGGAATGCCTGAAAATTCCTTTCAGTCCTAAGTATCCATATTCGAATCCCCGGCCTGCTGTGCTGGCTCCGCCCCCAGGGCGCCGGCAATTGAGACTGGTCATGATGGCACTTGCCTATAATCCCAGTTCTTGGGAGGCTGTAAACAGGCAGATCACTACCAGTCCGATGTAGTAGTGAGACCCTGAACACTCTGTAGACCCTTCCTAAAATACAAAAGAAAAAAAAAAAAATACACGATCGCTACATGAAAGGACAAATTTACATAAAATATGATTATTCCTCAATGTGATGCTTTAATGAATGATTCTTCAACTTGATGTTGGGTGAACAACACGAGCATAGTAGAAACCACACTGCAAATTTCAATTTTGCCCTTCCCAGGGATAGTGTTATTTAGAAATTTCTAGTGTAGACATCACGTTCTTGCTCCTAGCAAGCTATTTGAGCACAACGGCGTAAAACCAAATCTATACTATGTCACTGATCTATGCTATGTCATATGTTAGATGCATTAAATTCATTTTTGATTTAGTGTATTTTCAAACTACGATATATTTGGTGCCTATACCCTTATCAAAAGTTGAGGAGCATCTATATTTAAATTGCAGCAAAAAATAATTTTAAATTCATCACCTTTCATATTTTATCCCGTATCACTTCACTCTATGTATGCAGTCTACACAAGACATAAAGGAAGATCTATGTGCTTGGAATTTCGTGTGCTATTTCACACCTTCTATAACTCTCTGAAAGCTCTGTGAATATCTCACCTGCAAAGTTCCGTTACCTTGTAAGCCCTGGTGAGAAATCTCTGTCTTGCCTTTGTCTTCTCTAAAGGAAGAATAAATCAGAATTCTCTCTATTTCGCTACAAAGTTTACTTGTGCATTTCCATCATATTGCTTAATAACACATGGGAGTCACTTTTGTATCCATCCGTTATCTCACTAATGCTTCTAAAAATAAAAGAAACAAACAAACAAATAAAAAAAAATGGTTTGGGGCTGGCAAAATAGCTCAGGGAACTAAAACACGTGCTGAGGCAATTTCAGGGACTGCGGTTCAATCCTGGCACCACGTGTCACGCCAGCGCTGCTCCCAGGATGGGCTGAGCTGGCCAGAGACAGACCAGACCTAGTGGCACATCTGTGATCCCAGCACTGGGGAGTTTGAAAGCAGGAGAATCGCCATGAGTCCAAGCTGTGTTGTGAGACGCTGTAACAACCAAATACATTTTTTTAAAAATGTTTTAAAGTGAGAAGCACTCCTCTCATATGAATATCACCTGGACTGAGAATCAGGTAAACTAGCATTAGCTTGAATTTTGATATGAACGGCACATGAGAGCCACATATAGTGCATGCATCTTTAAATTTGTATGACAAGGTGGCTTCTTCGAAAGTTGTGTGTTTCCCATTAGTACCATCATGAGCATGCTTTAAGGTTCTGCTTCTGTCACATGCATTTACTTCACATTAAACAATTATCACATGGGAAAAATTCAGGTGCAGAAAAATTCATACAGAAAAGAGTATAGGGCTGGTGAGATGGCTCAGTAGTCTAAAGCACCTACTTAGAACAAGCTTAGCAAAGCACAGGGACCGCGGTTCAATCCCCCAGCACCACAGGCCAGCCAGCCCCACCCCCTGGTGGGTTGAACTGGCCATACACACACACACACACACACACACACACACACAAATAAATAAATAAATTTTTTTAAAAAAGAGTATAGATAAGGAGAAAGTTGAAGAGTTTAAAATAATTCACCATACTTATCTTGAAAACTCTATTACTTTTAGACAGATTCTTTCGTTTACTTATGGCTGAGTGGTGGTCACTTATGAAATCCTTCTACATACTTTTATTGATTACCATTTATAACTGTACTATACAATTAACTGATTGACATTTAGCATGCTACTTTACATGCTTATGAACACATTTTATGCATAGTCACAAAATGAGTCTTAATTATATGTGAACTTTTCCTCAAAACACAAATTTACCAAAAAACCATCACACACCTAGAGAATGGAACATTTGAATTACATTCTAAGTCCTACTTCCCCTTCTATTCATTTTTTTAAATATTAGGTCAGAATTTTATTTGTTATGACAATAAGCAATTTTAATAAGAATAAAGTAGAGTGGATGGTTTATTGTATTTTGGTTGAAATACACATTAGATGCATTTGAAATTTATTTTCCACAATAAATTTTTAGTGAAAAAGAAAGGAAGGCTTTCCTATAAAATTGGTTGCATGACAAAACCTGTACAAACCCCCTCATTTCTTCATAGGATTGGAAACACAGTCTAGTTTAGTTTTGTCTAACATATGTTTTACCTTCCCTTTAAAACTCAGCTCCAAGTGAGACAACAAAGGAATTCCCTTAGAATGCTGCAATGTGAGGTTCCTACTGCTGTAACAATGCTCCCAATTGATTCTAGAATCTTGGTGCCTCTCGGTAGAATGAAGAGAGGCATCGTCCTTCCCTCTTTCCTCTCTTACCTTCCTCTCTGTGAATTCTTTTACAAGTTAAATATGAAAAGGTAAGAGCCATATCATGATTTATTTAGTGAAGGGACAATTAAAAAATTTAAATTCATAAATGAAAATATCAAGAGAAATATGAAGTATTTAGTGTATTTTTTAGTACAGTGACTACAGGATCCCACAGCACAGAGCAGTCTCATAGTGATCCTCCTGTTTTCAGCTTCCCAAGCACTGGGATTAAAGGTGTGCACTGCCATGCCCTGTATTAATCACCATCTCTGCATCCCCCGGGGTGGGATGGCCCAGGCACTGAAAGCCAGGGATCGAATCCTGGTCCCTGTGCCCATCTCAGGCACTTTAATCTGTTGAGCTATTTGGCTGGCACAAGAAAAATGAAGTTTGAGCAGTGAGTGTTTAAAGATCCACTAAGATATACGTTGTGTGTAGGACCTCGTGTTATGTTGTGGTGGAACTTGCAACATAGAGGAATTCCCCAAACGCTGCAAGCATCTGCTATCTCCTTTACGAAATCGCTTTAAACATCAGATATGTTTCTGACACTGGGTCATCAACAACATAAAGCAAATGAGAAATCTCAGTCAGTTGTGAACATGGCATCTATAGTTTTATATAATGCAAAATAAATTAAAGCTTAATGAAAACACTAGACTGCTTTAAAAATTAAAAGCTAAAGTGAAAAGTGGCAAATGCAATAAAGCAGGAATGCAAACATTGGTACTTCCCTAAAGGGAAAGGAATTTAATGAACAAATAGAAATTGTTAGTAAATATATTTAACCATACATCCAGGAGAATAATGCTGAAATTATGATTCACAAATGGAGGGAAAAAAAAAAAGAATGGCAGAATTTTCAGCTGCTTCTCCTTTAAAAATGAAACATTTTTCTTAGAATAATAAGAAATTTATTTGATTTTCTGATTTTATTTTTAGATGCTGTCTTGCTAAGGCCAATTATCATCTAGAACACTTTAAACACCAAACACATTCCAATCTAATCAGAGAGATACACACTGAACTCTAAAATAATAAACACAAATTCAAGATGAAATGAGATGAACAAGCACAGAACCACTTTGAACAAGACCTTGCAATATAATAACCTATTAAACCCCTGCTTACATTTCAAAGAAGCAATTAATAAAGTCAACAGAGGCTTGAGAGTGATCTTTACAGCAGCCAAATGTAAATCTTATGCGGCTATGATATACAAAGCAGTCATATTCCTACATAAGAACCATCTTTGTGCATGTACTAGATCTTAAAAATTAGAATAATAATTTTCGTTCTGCAGAGAAAACATTTTGAAAGCTATAATTTAAATAATATTATGTAACCATAACTATCCATAATTTAATGGTTCATGTACAACACTAATAGAGGAATAACTTTGAAGCTTATAATGTGGACTGCTAGATTTTCCTCTCTTCTGCTGTTCAAGACAAACCAGTAACATACTGTATGTCTATTAGTTATGAAATTATAAAGCTTGTAGAACTTAGGAAGTTCTTGAGAACATGTCTAAACTTGGGAAGGCCTGGGTTCAATCTCTAGTATTTCAGTAACTAAAAGAAAAGATACACAGTTAAGAACACATTAGATACAAATTGAATCAACACAGAAATGGTGCCAGTAGCTGGACACACCTAGGGAGGTGTTGAGGAGTAAAGGGACAGTAAGTGATACGCTAGAAATTTGTTTATAGTACAACCAAGCAAAAAGAGCCTGTAAGTCAATTGTTGAAAATTAGGATAATACAAGCAGAATTCAAATGAAAAGGGCCGAGTTCTCACTTCTTTCTTTCCTTGGCTCTATCTTGTAGATTCCAAAGCTCCTCATTTTTTATTCTTATGTTCGTTCGACTCTATCATCTGCATCACCTCTTTTCCATATTTTATAGATCTGTTTTCTTCTTTTTTTGGTGTTTCTTATGACCACTTTGCCACTGTCTATGACCCAACAGTGATTTTGTCTTTAGGCAGGGGACACTAGAAGGATCAATGCCATGAGAATAGTAAAATTTTAATAAACAAACAAAATAAAATATGTGATTTATTTATTCGATGTATATTTTTCTTGATTAGTTTTATTTAAATTTGATCATGTTTGTAGATACATTGCTTGTGAAATTATCGAGTATTTCCGTGTATTAGGCCTTATAGAATCATTCATTATCGAATGTCAGAAACTAAAACCTAATAAAATATGAAAGCAAAACTCAGAAACAAGTCAAAGAATTGTGATGCATGCCTATAATTTCAGCACTGGGGAGGCTTAAAACAGGAGGATCACTATGAGTCCAAGCTGCATAGTGAGACTTTGTACCAAATACATTGAGAGAGAGAGTGAGAGCAAGAGCGAGAGTGAGAGACAGAGAGAGAAACTCAGAAACAAAGATCTCTTGATATACTATAAGAACTACCATTATATTCTTTGTTATTGCTAAACCAGTTGTCACAAAAATAAAATAAACATACTGAGTACTGTGCCTTTTAAGAAACCAAAATCAGAATGACATTAGTGCTCTCATGTATCTTGATAAAGTTCATCTAAATAGTACCTGGAAGAATATTTTGATGATAAGGACATTGAAAAATATATTCTGTATTCAAATATCATAAAAAATATTTTCAAAAATGTAAGCAGCTGAGAGAATAAAAACTAGCAGTATGGGTAAAACTTAACAAAACTCTTAGGTCAACACATTTTCTTTTGTTACAATTCTCTAATCTACATTTTATATTATTTTAAAGATGTGGTTCAACCATTCAGATGCTATTCATTTTATCTTTTAAACTTTTTTGTGTCCTTTTTATTTGTTTTCTCCTTTCAATTCTGTAAGGGTACCACTTAGACACAATGGTTCTTCAGGCCTAGACATTCCTATAATATGGAGAAGTAAGGAAAGATCTCCTCAGGAATGAACCACATGTGACTCTACACAGTGCCAAACATCCGAAAAGTCCAATCAGTAGTTCACATGCAGCTCTTCAATACCTGCATGTGTGGTTCAGTTAGGCTAAGGCAGGTTCTGAACCCATGTCAAGAAATCTCATTGTCAGGATATAATGATGAAAAATAAAATAAAACTTGATGGCTTTAATATGATAAAATAATTTGTTATTGAACCAAAGCTTGTTATGAATAATCGTAGATATTTACAGTTTTTAAGTATTTATTTTTAATAGTACTATCCTAGGTTTTACTCATAATTTTGTAAAAGTGAATATACAGTTTTTTATTAATTTTATTGAGAAACAAATAGTAATGAGACAGTTTCAAAACTGATTAATAGGATGATTATACAATCTTAAATTACTTAAAGAACTGTATTAAACAGTTAATTTTGTGTTATTACATTTTACTCCATCAACACTTTTTAACTAGAAAAGATAAAGCAATTAAAGTATTTTAGATAATATGGATTGCTTGAATCCAATATTTCATAAACACCTGAGCTTACTTCCACATACTTTGAATTCTATTATTTTGCTATTTGAATAAGTAAATTATGTATTCACAAAAATACAAGGGAATAAACAACAGTGAAGAACTCTTGGTCTTCTTCAATTTTTAATATTTTTATAACCTTTGCATGCAAAATGTATTTTTCAATATCCTTGTCATCAAAATATTCTCCCAGGTACTATTTTGATAAACTTTACAAAGATTCAAAAAACATTAATTTCATTCAGCCTATTGTTTCTTAAAATAACAAAGTATGTAAGTACCACCTGAAAATCAGTTTGCCCTCAAAATCTCACTAAAAATGCAACAAGGTTTACCCCCACATGTCAAGCCCAAACTGGCCTCCATAAAAGGCCTCCAGTAAAAGGAACTGCGTTATAGTTTTCCAAGAATACAACACAGCCAGTGTGATTAGAATAATAAGAGTCACATCACAGACATATGGAGTGACAAATCTTAAGACCTGAGACACCAGGCACAGGCACGATCAGGGGGCCCAACACATTGTGTTTTGCAAAACACGGAAAAGTATCAAACATTTGATGGGGAAAGACAAATGGCAAACTTTTTTAAAAAAATCACGAGTAAACCTTTTCAAAATAAGAAGTCTTCACAAAATGAAAAGTAAACCAAAACTGCTGTCTTAATTTTGTGAATATTGTATACAAAATCTTAACAATATATTTGACTACTTTGTTCCACTATTCAATATTCATTTATTTAACATATTTTTGAAATCATAGCTTGCAATAAAAACTATGAATGGATCTTTTCTTTTGTTTCTAAAATGTGGATGAGGAAGCTTTTTGAGAGCAAAGAAACGAAATCAGAAAAAAATACTAATTTTACAACTTCAGAAGAACCAAGAGTGTAGGAAATCAATTTGTAGTTTATTCCTTCATCAGTTGCATTGTCCTTTATACTTCAGGTCATGAATATTTAGCAGAACAATTATATGAACTTATCATATGAGGTTAAATAATATTGAAAATGAAAATAGGATATGTACATTTTAAACAACATGTTGATTCCCTCATTATTTTACTTGAGATAAGAATACAAATATAAGGGCTGGCCAGATAGCTCAGAGGACTAAAGCACCTGCTTAGGCAGAGTGCTGTGGCTAGGGTTGGATCTTGGTGTGCTGTGCTGGCCCCGCCCCAGGGCACACTGAGAATGTGATTGAGACTGGACGTGGTGGTGAGCACCTGTAATCCCAGCACTTGGGAGGCTGTAAACAGGAGAATCACTTTCGAGTCTGATCTACGTAGTGAGACCTTGTGCACCCTGTAGACCCTGTCCTAAATTCATTTTAAAAAAAGAATACAAATACAGAAAATATCTGTATTAAAAAGTGTATTACAGTAGGATTTTGATGAATAAACTTATTCTTTACTAATTACCTTTTAAAAGTTCTATATTAATTGTCCAAATTATATACCCTGTTTTAGTATATTGTTTATGCAATTAAAAGAAGAGCAAGGAAGGAAAAGCACAGTGATGCAATGAGGCTGATACTTGAGAGAAGTTGATCATTGCACTTGGAAGGACAATGTAGGAAGGAAGCTGCTTGAGGAACCTACACGGTGATTGCACTGAAGCGTTCACAAATGTAGGTGACGGGAAATGGCTTACTTACAGGAAAGAAAAATCCCAGTTAAATCAAAGAAAATTAAAATAAATTAATGATATAAGACACAAAATACATATTAATAGGTCTAAGATAAAGATTTTTTTTAATCACTGGGAAAAGAAAATATAGCACATGTCAAGAATCAAGAAAAATTGAGTCGCCAAGATTGGTAGGAAGCGCCAATGAGTTGGATGTGTGGAGTGAGACCCTGTACCAAATACGTTTTTTAAAAAAAAATGAGAAAGGGGGAGAGAGAGAGAGAGAGAGAGAGAGAGAGAGAGAGAGAGAGAGAGAGAAAGATTCTGAAGATGGTAATCATTGATATCATAGAAGAAATTCATACTCTAAAATGTAAGTGAACGTTCAGTAAACAGAAAAAAATGAAGTATATTTAACTTTTAAGTGGTAAACTTATAAATGAATAAAAGCTGCTATACGTGACAGAATTTGTGCTAGATAGTAATGAGCAATAATGTGGTCTTTATAATCCCACAGTTCTTGTACTTCTTTGTTGTAAAAGGGGTTTTATTTTTTTCTATATTATTTTTAGGGAACAGTCTACAGAGTGTTCATGGTTTCACTACTAGATAGGACTAGTAGTGATTGGCTTATTTGTAGCCTCCCAAGTGCTGGTCCCAAGTGCTGGTCCCATCTGAGATAGCAGTTGAGACTGGCGGTGGCAGCTCGTGCCTGGAATACCAGCACTTGGAAGGCTGAGAACAGGCGGATCACTACAAGTGAGATCTACATAGTGAGACCGGGTAGACCTTGTAGACCTTATACCACATACAAAAAAAGAAAGAGAGAGAGAGAGAGAGAGAGAGAGAGAGAGAGAGAGAGAGAGAGAGAGAAAGAGAAAGAATTCTGCGATTCCTGGGTCCTATAGCACAGGAATCCATGCTTACGTGCCTAGGAGAAATTAGTGTGCATGTGACAGAAACTGAAAAGTATTCATAATAGCCACATTCACAGAATACTAAATGGGAAACTGCTCAACACTTATAAAAATTAAGTTGCATGAATAAAATAATGGTTTATAGAAAGGAATATTATATAACAACAAAGACTAATGAGAGGTGTATATAACATTAACATTCACCTTTATAAGTTTAAGTGTTACTTGTACACATGTATACAAAAACACACACAAACACACTTTCTTGCATGTATAATATGTCCCATGCAAAAAAAAAAAAAAAGAAAACAAAAGGTGGTTCACAATCTAAGACCATGTTCATCTAATTAGTATATAAATTTGCATCTTTTAGTCAAATAAATCTTTCATCTCTTTTGAAAACTTATATATGTCAATAATTATGCATTTAAACTATTTTCATGATTATTATACTCAGTATAAATAGTGTTGTAAATATCAAATTTGAAATGTCACGTGGAGGGCTGTAGACCTAGGTAAGTTGCAGAAGGACCTGCCTGGCAAGCACAAGTTGCTGAGTTCAATTTCTGGTGCAAAGGAAAAAAAATCATGTAGCAAATATCTACTTTCATTCTTACTGGAATGCAGTCCCAGGCTTAGGCATCTCACTACTCTGGCATATTGCAGAGGGCTGTCCTGTTGCTCCTGTTTCAGAGTTTCTCAGTGTCTTCGCTACTACTGTGACAGTGCCTTCTGGCGTACAGCACGTAGATCATGAGGTTCGGCTATTGGGCTCCTGGCTGTATGATCAACTTCTCAAATATGACCAAATCTCAAGCATATCCTTTGTGAAAAAGGATGATAAAATGCATTTTTTTGGTCTTGGAAAAGGTTTCCTTTCTCTGTTTTAAACATCCATTCTCATGATAGTACTACTTATAGTTTTAAGATCCATTTTCCTTATCTTTGTGATCTTTGTATCACAGTGTCTTCCTGGGTTACAGGGTTAGTAATTATACGCCAGTTGTCACACTTAGAGGAATCATTAGTTTTCTGGCCTGTCCCTAATTATATGTGAATTATATGTGAATTAATTGCCTACCACTTCAAAAAATAAAATAGAACTTCAAATAAAGGTTTTCTCTAAACTCTTCAAATATAGCATCTTGGTTCAATTCACTGTAACTTCTCTAAGTATTGAGAGACAAATTTCAATCATAGTAATAGTGCAAAATATATTTTACCATTAAAATTACACAATAGACATACGGAGGGGATGTTACAGCTATAACAAGAAAAATATTCTTCAAGCTTTCAAAGTTGAGTAAACTGTCTAGAGCTCAAATCACCTCCTATGAAAATTAATTCCCAGAGAATTGCTTTAATTCTCATGTTCAGGGCCAATCTTTTTAAACTACTGTGGAATTTCTAAATAAATTATGAACCCTTTGTCTTTCTGGATCTCAATTTTAGTTTTTGTTTCTGTTACTGATGCATAAATAAATAACAAGATCTGCATGTGTGCAAAGGGGTTACTTTGGTAGTTAGGAGAAAATCTTCGAGGTGAAATACTTCCCAGGTGTCTGCCAGAGTAGATTTTGGTAGTAAATGTCATTTATGGAAGTGATTGCTTTCTCAAATGGCATGAGATAATTAGATGAATGATTTGTTTTTAAATCAAATGTTTATAGATAGGGTGCTAGCTGTATTAAGAGTTCTGGATAAACAACATGGATGGAAATATCAATAGCCCATTCTGACATGCAATAAGTGTTTCTTTTCTTGTAATTTTATTTTGATGAAATCGCATTGACACCCTACTTGTTTTCTGCAGTAAACTATACCAGATAATGAGATCACTGTATTTCAGTGAGCTAAGTATATTTCTTTCCTTCCAAAATTAAATCAATTTTGTCATCTGATATCCACAGAGGCTGTGATGTTTATGAATTTTAGAAGGTTGTAATTGATTTTAGAAATTCCAACACATCTAAATTCTATCAAAGCAGAGATATTTTTCTTAACACTTTTAGTCTATCCACTCCAAAGCTCTGCACTTTAGAAAGAGAACAACAAATATAACATTACAATTTGAAGAGAAAAGACATCCTTTAGATCTTAAAGAAGAGGGGTTTTTGTTTTGTTTTGTTTTGTTTTGTTTTTACAAAAGTCAGCATGATGATAAGCCTCTATAAGAGGTAGTCTATGGAAAGTATCCAATACACTGATTTCATGTTATAACTAACTCAGTTAGAATTTTGAAAGACAATTTAATTTTTCACACGGGAGGTTTTTCACTTTCAAGTTCTCAATGGACATCCTGTGGTATTTATTTCTTTGTTAGTTTATCTTGATATTTTGAACAATTATCAAAATATGTGGACTTTCATTATTTCTACAGGAAAAAAATGGCTAGAATTCCCCTAAATAATTGAGTTATTCTTTAAATTTCACCATCACTATTACCACTTTTTACTACAAAACTCATTCAGTATCAATTTATATTCTTACAAGTAACAAATATCTGAGTATGAACTGTTTTTCTTGTATCCTTGGTTCTTGAATTGTGTTCCATCACAGATAAGGAGTAAATTATTCTATTTCGGAACTGGAGATTGAACTCAGGCACTTGTGCTTGCTAGGGAAATGCTTATTCCACTGAGCTATCTCCCCAGCCTGAAGTAAGCTGTTATTTTAGGGTATTTTGAATATCTTTACATTAGTAAGTAGTGAGTTACTTATTTTTTGTCTCCATTTCTGAGTGCTCATGTTATGGTCTTGGTATCCTATATTTTATTGCTTTGTCAGTGATTAAAAAGTAGAAAGTAAAATGCAATGTGAGTTCTCCTCGAATGCTTAGGGAAATGGAGCCCTAAACAGAACAGAGTACTGCTGTTGGCTGGCTCATCCTGCTGTCTGAAGACTCAGAAGCCTGCCGTGAATGCAGAAGACATTATAGTGTCTGTGTTGGCTGCATGACAGAAGGGAAGATTGGATTCTTCAACAAAGAAAATCAACGTCTCAGTCTGTGTTCACTTAAAGTCTTTGAAATCCCATGGCATTTCTCACGTGAGATTCTGCCTCACTTCATTATATTATCAGTAATTTCCTCATTAGTGATTGGGGTATGAATGCATGTTGGTCCATAGAAAATGACAAGTTTCTTAAAGTTCAAATATACATCAGTTATTCTTTGTTTTGTTTGTTTGATATGTCTTGCTACACAGCCCAGGCTGTTCTTTTGCATTCTTGAAATCCTTCTGTTGCAGCATTCTGAGGGCTGGGATATTACAGGCATGAACTACTACACTTGGTGTCACTCTTAGAAGAAAAGCTATGCAAGAGAGAAATGTATGAAAATAATTGATACAGTCTTTGTATATTTCATTCATTCCATTTTAAAATTACATCATCACCTTAATAATGTCTGTAAAATCATTTGACCTGAGTGAGAATGTTGGCATGAAAAAAAGCATAAGTTTAGAACACAAGGGTGTCATAATCATAAACCTAGTTGACATTGATTAACTTCTCTGAACTTCATTTTCCTATGCTGTTTGAATGGATTACTAGGAGAATGAAGCTAAATTCAATATGGATTGTTTGTCTCTCTGAACTATGTAATGTAATAGAAACTCATCAAATTTAAAATTTTATTTAAATAAATCTTTGAAATATCTCTGACATCAAGCAAATTATAAAAGCAGTGGTAAATTATATGAAAAAAAAATGATCGTATTGAAGGATTACTCTGGAGGGGCAGCAGTGGGGAATTAAGAAAACAAGACTCCAGATTCAGAAAGCTGAGGTCAGGTGGAGACCTCTCTCCTGATGAGAGAAAGGAACTGACCAGCATCTGTACATTTCTTTTTGCAATCAGTATATGGACAAGTTCATGGGGGAGTTGGAGGGAAAATGAGGATCTGGAACAGGAAAAAGAGGTAATCTATTAGAACAGGAAGTCTTAGGGGTAGGAAAGAGTTATTGGTATTATCTCAAGCAAAGGTCCAATCACTCTGTGTCAGCTCCCTGAGCTGTGTGCACTTCATGGGACCTTGTCAGACTCACAAAAGCAGTGGTCCTGTCCTATACACATGGGTGCAGACAGCTTTGCTCCCAACAAATATTATCTCATTTTGGCAAATCTAGGTATTTTGATTGCATAAATAAGATGGTTTCAAAGAGTTTTCATCTTAAAATTTAAATATTAGCTATCCAAGTAATGATTTACTTGCTCAAAAATCACATATTTTTAATTTTAAAGAGAATACACAGAGACTGGACATGGTGGAGCGTACCTGTAACCCCAGCTCTAGGAAGGCTGTAAACAGATGGATCACTAGGAGTCTGATCTAATAGTGAGAACCTCAACACCCTGTAGACCCTTCCCTACAATACAAATAAATAAATAAACAAACAAATAAATAAATAAATAAATAAAGAGAATATGCAATAATGATGATTTTAAAAATTAGAAATGATACAGTATTTCACTGAACAAAATAATACGAATTTGACAGTATTTGTTTTACTCGATAGTATTATCTTCAAATTAGTATAACCTTTTCCCCCAATTTTGCCTGAATGTACCTTGTACTCTAAAAACTACATTACTTTGTCAAAGATATTAAAGATTATTGGCACTGAACATAGTATCATAGATTCACTTGTTTGTTTTTCACATACATTATTTCTTTTAATAATTTAAATGTGTAGAATTTATGTATGTCTGGCTTTTGTTACTAAATATCATTTCCACTGTTTTTGAAACTTTTGAATGTTTAGAACTTTTGGCTCAGTTTTGAAATCATTTAAAATTATTCTAGAGAAAGGCAGGCCAAATAGCTTAGCGGATTAAAATACCTACTTAGGCAGATGCACCGGCCCAGCCCCTGGGTCACACTGAGACAGCAATTGAGATTGGGCATGGTGGTATGTGCCTGTAATCCCAGCTCTTGGGAGGCTGAAAACATATATATCACTTTGAGTCTGAGCTATATAGTGAGACCCTGTAAACCCTGTACGACATTACTAAAATGCAAAAATAAATAAATAAATAGTTTTAGAAAAACATATCAATATAAATTCTTAAGTAGATCTAGTTTGTATCTTTCATTCTCACATTAATCATTTTTTAATATATAGGTACCAACAATCATGTGATTTACTGAAGAAAACTAAGAAAATTTCAGAACTTCAAGAGATGTTTAAAAATGCAAAGAAGAACTCTCAGTCAGCAATTAGAATAGGATGTTTTATATTTTAGAGCAGCATTCACAAAATGTTACTAACTTTTCTGAAAGTTTTGTATCCTTTTAACTAGTTGTATGACCTGGTGTTATAAAGTGCACTTTAGTTTAAATATACCAAAGAACAATCTTCTTTGTGGTATTTTCGAATTGTTGATATTGTGTTTACTTTTCATTACATATTCTGATTATACAGATAAGCACTGAAAATGTTTTAAAATGCAGTATTATATTATTTATAGTATGTGAATTGTTACAAGAAAAAATTACTTCTCTTGTTTATCATTTGGTTGGCACTGGATAACCTTTAAAAATTTTGTCATTTTATTTATTTATTTTTATTTGATTTTATTTTATTGAGAAGCAAATACCAATGAGACAGTTTACAGGCTTATTAATAGGACATTTTCAATAATTAATACATTGCACATTGCTATCTTTTCAGCGGTCATCCACAGCACAAGAAGCAGCCAGGACATCCTGTCCAAATATTACTACTACAGAAATTTAGAAATCTAACCATATATAGCAGATCAGTCCCGAACAGGGTTTTTCTTTTCTTTCTTTAATGTCTTGCTGTTTATTTTTTTATTTTTTATGGCAATTATTTATTTTTCAATAATTTTATTGAGAAATAAAAAGCAATGAGAAAGTTTCAAATCAAATTGTTAGAACAGTTCTAATAACTAACACATTGCATACTACCTTCCTAGTGGTTGTCTGTTGTACAATATACAGAAATGATATCCTATTTGCAAACACTATTAGAACAAATCCCTCTATTCCTTGAATTAAGAGAATGTAGTTATATATCTATCCTAACCATTTTGAATACACAGATACAAAATGGACATTCATCTATATCCATTTTTTGTTTAGTTCCACCATTTAAATAGTATAGGTGTGTGAATTCTGCAAAATATTCCAAAATAGTCCAGTGGTCCATAATAGTATTGCGTCTTCCACTTGACTGGCAATGTCAGAACTCGTTGGCCTGAGTCCCCTACAGCTCAACATAACAACATGGCTTTATTTCATGTACTTTGTTTTTATACATTTCTGCTGGATGGTTAAGACCAAGATAAAGCAAGAACTATGTAAGAAGAATTGTAGCTTTTGAATCTCATAAGGTCAGGCAAATTCCCTGAGGCTTTATCCTGAGAACCTGTAGCTCAGACTGTAGATCTTTTGTAAGTATTTATTCCTATTTTTAATTTTTTTTCTTCATATTCCATAAGGACTTAAAGTTCAACATATCAATACTTGATGGAAAATACCTATTCCGTGTTATGCCTAAGATGTTTGATATTTAACAGGGGAAACTGAATTGCATGTTTCAGGGTAATAATAAGCTTCTCTTCTGGAAGGTTAACAACCTAAATTAGCAGATCAAAAATTGGAGAAAAGAATGGGCTGCAAGGTCAGCCAACATTTTGGCCCTAGCCTTTCAAGGTCAGTGAGGACTCAGGACATAGGAGAACCTGTACTATAACGTCCTGTAACTCAGTTGTGTACTACATTTTCTGATCAAGGAGATTATGGAGCCACAGAGAAATGTGATCAATGATGTAGAGTATGTGTAAGGACAGTCACATGGAGAGAAAACATTCTCTCCAGCTTTCACAGAGAGCAAATTGGTCAAGCAATGGCCATGACTCATCCACATAGCTGACACTGACACAGGATCTACAAACTGTGGTTCAAGGTTACAGGATAAATTCTGAGGGTGCTTGACTGACCTTGTCAGATACAAAAGTTACATTTCTTGTTGTATAGGTCTTGCTTTGTCTTGGCCTTAACCATTCAGCAGAAAAATATAAAAATGAGGTATATAAAGTAAAGCCATCTTAATACAATCAGCTGTAAAAGGCTCAAGTCAATAACTTCTGAGGATAACCCACTACTATTATGGACTGCTGGACAATGTTGGATTGTTTTGCTGAATTCAAGCACCTATAGTATTTAGATGCCAATAGAATACCCACCTCTGACAGGACTAAACAAAAAAGGGGATACAAAGGAAGGACTATTTTGTATTTGTATATACAAAATAGTTAGGATAGATATACAGCTACTTTTGCTTAATTCAATAAGAAGAAAGATTTGTACTAATAGTGCTTGGAAGGGATATCCTACCTGCTTCTTATATTGTGGATAACCACTAAGAAGATAACAATGTACACTACATTAGTTATTGAAACTCTTCTATTATTCAGCTTTGAAACTGTCTCATTGATATTTGTTCCTCAATAAAATAAAATTTGAAAAAGTCTACTACTTTAAATCCTTCCTCTCACTGAACCAAATGAAAGCAGCCATTACATCTATCCTGACTATTCTGTATATACAAATACAAAGTGGTCCTTTCTCTGTATCCCCCCTTTCCAGCTCGGTCCGATAAATACATTTTTAAAAATATAGCCCAAACCTAGAGATAGAGTCAATGTCACAAGATAAGATTCAGACTATAAAGAAGTTGTCTTGCCACGTTTTCTCCTTCCAATCACTTCTATACTACTACTGCAATCTCAGTCTCCAAATTCTAATTTAATTTCTTCCTGAGAGACATACAGAAGCTTATTAAATTCCCCATCAAGCACCAAGCAAATATGTCTATCAAGTACCACTTCTTTCATGTTTAGAGAAGTAATTTTATGTTACTTGTTCAAAATGCCTTCCTTATTTAATTCAGGATCTCAGCTTTCAGATGAAGCGCATGACATTGACACCGGCTCTGAGGGTGCTGGCAACCAGCCTTCCTGTTGACACCTCTTGCTTCTCCATAGAATACTTATAAAATGCATACTTTAAAGGCTCACAGGCAAACTTCCTTGAAAAACCCTACCCATCTATATCTTCCATACTAATCACTGTTTCACTATTATTCTCCTTTTTTTGTTGTTGTTATTTCATTTTCTACTTCTCTTTGGACAATGATAGTAGGAGTGGTCATAAGGTGTTGTTTATAATTAATGGAGAGAAGGGAATGATTCCAGTAGCTGCACTGTTTTTTTTTTTTTTTAAATCATAACTTGTGCTTTCTTTCAACATCATTCCCTGGTCTTAATTAGCTATCACCCATCAACATACACTGTGACAGAGAATGAGCTAGGAAGAAACATGAAATTGGTAAGAAATATGTACAATAAACTACATGATTTATTTGTAGAAATCATTTGGTTATATGAACATTTAATTTGAGGCTCTCCAAGAAAAAGAAAAACAATATTTATTAACTATCCACTCTCTGTCAGATCATTTAGTAGGCATAAACAAAGACAGTATTTATTTGTATCCCAGTGATGTCAGTATATTACATAACTTTAAATAGTATGATAGGTCCTAAGTAAACTGTAAAATGAAATAAAAATAAAATAAGAAAATAAAATTTGTTTTGACCTTTCCAAAAGTACACTAATTCCCTCTCCAACCAGTAACGAGTTTAGCCGCTTTGATTGATTCTTGTGTCAGGTAAGTTATCTCTGTAGTCTACTAATTCAGACAGCAAAAAAATTACAGGTAGATATTATCTGCTTACACTGTCCTGTGGACGGGGATGTAATTGTAATGTTCATGGAGCAGATGTAATCATTTTAATCCGTATACCTCAACAGACACAAAGAAATCATCTTTTGATGATATCTAGTTAATCTTGTGCTCAACATAATTTGATTATGTGATGGTGCTTTATGGCTTCTGAAATGAGAGTGTTTTATATAATTCAATGAGATTAATCATCTACAGCATATTCCAGGGTAAATGCACACCTCCTTTACCTCCCTAAATGGTTATAGTAATGGGTCTTATGTTCTAAACTAACATTGACATCACTGAACATTTTTTTAAGTGTCATCAAATCAAAAAATTTAAACTGTTATTTAGAATCCAGGTAAAATAATGAATTTCAAACAACAATAAATTGAACATTAAACAATGAAGCATTTAATCTAAGGAATCTAGGACTTATTACTGAATCCAGCTGATGGTCAGAAATCCATGTATGGGACTGTGGGAAATAGCTCAATTGGCTAAATACTTACCTGGCAAGTGAAAGGCCAGGAGTTCCATCCTTGGTACCAAAAAATAAAAATAAAAGGAATTAATATATGGAGAAGTATGTTTCTGAGATTGAATTTGAAGAATCAGTTTCATTTTCTGTGTTTTTTTTTTAAATCAAGGAAAGCGATGAAGCATTTTGATTAAAGGTGGTGCTTTATTTTCTTTATACTTTCTATTAAGCTTATTCTGTAGCATTGTAATATGAAGTCCTATGTGCCTATTAATTTTATTATTATTATTATTGGTGGTACCAGGGATCAAAATCAAGACCTTGAGCTTGCAAGGCAAGCATTTATCCCACTGAGCTATCTCTCGAGCTCCATGCCTATTAATTTTAGATAGTTTTTGGATTTGGTTTAAAGCAGGACATTTTTTTTTTTCAGAATCGGGGATTGAACTCAGGCCCTTGCGCTTGCCAGGGAAGCGCTCATTCCACTGAACCATCTCCCCAGCCCCAAAAGCAGGAAATTAATTAATTAATGCAACAAAAGAAATTTTTCCTCATATCTTGCCTAAGTCTTTTTTCAGTTAACATAGCAACAGAACTCATATCTGTATTGCTTTTTTTCCAGCAGTTTTTCTCTTATATATATATTTTTTTTTTGCGGAACTGGGAATTGAACTCAGATCCTTGCATTTGCATCAAGTGCTTATCCTACTGAGCCATCTCCCAGGCCTCTTACAATTTTTTAAAAAATAATTTCAATGTGTTGCAAATAAATACCAAAATAAGATGCTGAATGAGATGGATAATGACTTGGATGATGAGGATGAGGATGATGTTTCTGTGTTATTTGTCTACATAAGACTTTCAACCATGAGGACAAAGGGGTGAGAACAGAACTGTAGATCTCTACCAAAGTATATTAGTTGTATCTAATGATAGAACACTTAAAATCATCTTGACTCCATTACTGTTGGAAGACAAGGTTGCCATCAACATTTTACACAAGGTCTCAGTAAGTACTGATGTGCAAATTTTATTAAAAATTTGGAAATATAAATGCCACTATAAGTACTACTGAAGCAAATTTAACTATTTTTCATCCCTCTATTAAATATTGAAATTAGTAAAAACATCTTAAAGAGATTCTGTGTACAGCTATACCTATACCAAGGTTTGCAGTGGAAAAAGTGTTCATATTTACAAATAGCTTCCAAAAGTATTTCTTCTTTATTTTGATATAAAAGTAAGACATCCAAGACTAAGAAGTATTTATGTATTGCATGACACCATATCACATCAACACTTAATAGCTGAAAACATCAGAAATTCCTGCTGAAAGACTGAATAGGTCTAGAAATCTAAGGTGTTACATGACTATAATAGTAATATTGTACTGTGAACTGGTTATTTTCCAGGATAAATTTTAGGTGTTCTTCTCATACTTCATGAAAGGAACCATATGTAAAATTAATATTTCAAATTTATATGACCAATTATTGTGTCTCTTGTATACAATTAACTAATTAGGATACTTAGATTGGCAC
>NW_004524582.1:3930386-3932127 GCF_000260255.1 Octodon degus
ACTCTCTCTCTCTCTCTCTCTCTCTCTCTCTCTCTCTCTCTCTCTCTAATAAATAAAAAAAAAATTCAAAAGTCTCAATGGCCTTAAAACTTTCCTCATTCCCATTGATCTAAATGCTTCATGGCATGCCAAAATTATACTGTCTCAAGTACTGTAGATTTATAATATACCTTAAGTTGTGGTAATATAAATCCTCAAGGAATTTTCATTTTAATTTTTGCAGTCATTCTAGATTTTTCAACATTATATACATTTTATAAGCTGTTTCTTAAATTTTGCTTTTACAAAGTATGCTTGGATCTTGGTAGGGAAGTCATATATCTAGATACATTTGAGAATTTTCATATCTGCTATATATAAGCCCCATGCATGAAATATGTAGCTCTTGCCTAAGTCCAATGGTACAGTGAACACAAACATGAAATTTTATTCAGTATTTATATGTACTTATCTGGACTTCTCCAACTTTAACTGATTCTCTTATGCAAACATGAATGGATATCACAAAGTAGATTTATTTTCCTTTTCTATAAATTACACCATTTACCTTGGAAGGTGAATGGTGCTTTTCACAGAGGTTGGGAAATATAACTTGAGTTTCAAAGGAAAAAAAGGGATGAAAGTTCTGGTTTTGTTGATCAATCTTATTCACTTCCATGTCCTTAAATTTTGGGCTCTTACATATTTCATATTTCTTGCTAATAGAGACAAGAATTTATCTTTCAAATTTCCGCAATATAATTGACTTACAAACTTTAGGCAATGCAGATAAGAAACAAAATTTCATCTGAGTTAAAATAACAAGCTATAGGGGCTTGGCAAGTACAAGGGCTAGAGTTCCACAAAAAATTAGAAAAAAATTAGAAAAAATCCCTGGTTCCACAAAAAATTAGAAAAAAGAAAAAAAAAAAAAAAACAAGCTAGGCTTAGTTATTGGTCAAAATACATTGTAAACTTTTAGTAATCATAAGTAATGCTTTCAGATTCTTCACTAACACATTTTATTTATATTAAATTTCTGTGTATGAGATATATAATGTGTATATATTATATAATTATATATGCATGTGACTGATCAATACACATGACTATGAAATTAAAACTTGTGTTCAACTATAAGAATATAAAACTATGCTGGGATATGTGTCTGTGATGTTTGATAGTTACTGTGTCCATCTTCAGATTAGATGCTTTTTATAATTAATGTAACTTAGTCCCTCAAATGATCTTATAAGTATAAACAACACCATTTATGCTTTACAGAAATTGAGTTTCAAATAATTTTTGTAGATTTTCACACTCATACTTTCAAAAAATAGCACATATTTTAGCTTTCATTGTTTTCATTTTAAAATTAAATGCATAACAAATGTTGAATTAGGTTATAATATCTACAATGAAAATATTACTATGATTCAGACAGAATAATTATGCTGTTGGCATCTCCCATTTAATTCTCTTCACAGCATTGTGACTGATGCCATTATCTCCATTGGAAATCTATATGGCAAGGTAAAAGACTTCATAGGCCTGCGAGATAACTCAGTGGACTAAGCACCTGCTTAGGTGAGCACAGGGACTGAGTTTCAATCCCCAGCACCACAGGCTGTGCAGGGGCAGTCCCCAGGGTCACCGAGTCCTGTGAAGGTGCTGGGGAGGTGGAAAACAGTAGGATCATTGAGTCTGAGCTACGTAGTATGGCCCTGTACCAAGTTTATTTGTTCTTTTTCTCTCTCTTTCT
>NW_004524582.1:3932227-3946393 GCF_000260255.1 Octodon degus
TCCTTCCTTCCTTCCTTCCTTCCTTCTTTTCCTTTCCTTCCTTCTTTCTATCTTTCTATCTTTCTTTTTATTTTAGGGAAGGGTCTACAGGGTGTTCAAGGTCTCACTACCAGATCAGACACAATGATCCACCTGTTTCCAGCCTCCCAAGAGCTGGGATTACAGGCACGCACCCCATGCCCAGTCTCAATTGCTGACTCACTGTGCCCTGGGGGTGGGGCTAGCACAGCAGACTCAGCAATCAAACCTGTGCTGCAGGTGCTTTAATCCACTGAACTATTTGGCCAGCCCTACAAGTACTTTAAAAAAAAGGTAAATCAATAAAAATACTTCAGTATAAAGTGGCTCCTTTATTTCACTTAAATTTATTTTTAATCTTTTATTTATAGATTTTTTACAGGGTCTCCTAAAAGCTTGGGCTCATAGTAATTCTGTTCCCACCTCCTCAGCACTGGGATTACAGGTGTGCACCAACATGCGAAGTCTTGTGGTTGGTTCAGTGCACCTGGGGGTGGGCTCAGTGTGGCATGTGGTACAGGGCACCTAACCTGGGTCTTTGCCCTTCTCTATGCAGTCACTTAGACCATCAAGTGATCTCCTTAATCCTGTAACCTATGTAATTTTAATAACAGACGTATATTGTACGGTACTTCAAAATCCTACAATAGGGAAAAAACCTGCAGTAAATAATTTAGATTAATATTTTTTGAAAATTGGCAAAAGAGTGAGTCCACAAAGTCAAGCCGTGAAGTAGCAAAGGACTACTGCACTGACCAAGGTCACAGAGCGATAGAAGAAAACTCAAAACTTTGTGTTCTGTGTGAGAATTGACTTCCACCTCAAACACTTTACTATCTTAGTAAGGAAAACACCTTTAGCAATAGTTTTACTATGTAAGACAAATTGGGATCCAGTGTGTCACTAAGCATGCTACTGGGTAAAAATAGTTTTATTTTCTATAAAATAAACTTAAGAGAAAAGAATGGTGCTTCTTATAATCATAGATGATATCACAATTTAACAAATAAATCAAAAATTATTTAGAATTAAGAAGTAAAATATAAAACATTTAAATTTAAATTGATATCACAATTCAACAAATAAATGAAATGTTATTTATAGTTAAGTATTTTATTAAAAAGTATTTAAATAACTGTAGGGTCATACTATTTTTGTAACACAAAGAAACACAGCCAACTAATAACAAATGGTTTTTTCCATAATTTTATTGATAAACACATAGTAATGAGACAGTTTCAAAAAAAATTTGTGGGACAGTTTCAATAATTAACACATTGCATACATTCCTCCCAGTGGTTAATTGCTGTACAAGATACAGACATGATATCCTATCTACAAACACGATTAGAACAAATCACTCTATTCTTTAAGAGAATGTAACTACATATCTATCCTAACCACTTTGAATACACAGATATAAAATGGGCATTCATCTGTATCCCCTTTTTATTAAGTTCCATTATTTGAATATTATAGGTGTGTTAACTCAGCAAAATAATCTAAAAGAGTCCAGTAGTCCATAATAGTATTGGATCTTCCGCTTGACTGGCAATGTCAGAAATTGTCGACCTGAGTCCCTACAGCTCAACATAACAGCATGGCCACATTGGCCAAGCAATGGCCGTGACTCATCCACATGGCTGACATTGACAAACATTCTGAGGTACAGGATCTCAGGATAAATCCTGAGGGCATTTCACTGACCTTCTCAGACCCAAAAGCTGCAACTCTTGTTGCTTAGGTCCTGCTTTACCTTGGTCTTAACCACCCAGCAGAAAAGTATAATAACAAATGTTTTAAGAAAGCAAATGTAAGGAAATTTGACAGGTATAATGGTAATAGAAAAAAAAAGACTGATTCTGGGATAAATTGAACAGAAATTTGTTATTTTTGATAGGATAATATACTTAGAATAAATGTTTGAAATATTACAGAGCAATGTTCTCCTTTTACTGACATGAGAACTGTTCTTTAAACTCTGTAAATTAGTTTTTTTTTTTTAAAAAAATGACTTTCTGTCATTAATTTTTAGGTGGGCTTACAATATTGGCCAGAAACGATTTGACGTTGGAGTTTTCGTCTAAGTCTCATGTTAGCACACTGGTCATCCACACTTTCTGGTATTGTACTTCTGAGGTTGCCACCAGACAGACATTCAGTTAATATTCTATCTAAGTTCTCATGTAAGAACGGTGATCACTTCTAAGATCAAGCCAGTGAAAATTACACCTCTGTTATTTTTTAACTGATCTGTGAAGATATACAGATTTACCTTTCTGAAAAGAAATGTTGAAACTTCCCAAAACAGCCAATTCCAACTTCACTTGAGTCTTCTGGCATTTAACAATATAGACTGTTTTCTAAATCAGAACTTCCATATTTCTAGTGGCATGCCTTTCTATCTTAAGTTAAATAATTTTGCGAGGAACAGCATATCTTCCTATTAGGCCAATAAACAAAATGTAATCCCAAATATTTCTATAAGAGTAATCTAATTTTCAAAAATAATAAAGAGATTTTGTGAAGAAAGAAAAGATATACCAAAAACCAATTCTCAAACACTGTTTTATATTAAAAAAAAAATCAGGGCTGGCCAGATAGTTCAGCGGACTAAAGCTCCTGCTTAGGTAGATGCAGGAACCATGGTTCAACCCCAGGTGTGCTATGCCCTCCCCACCCCCAGGGTGTGCTGTGATAGCGATTGAGACTGGGCGTTGTGGCATGCGCCTGTAATTCTAGCACTTGGCAGGCTGAAAACAGAATGATAACTATGAGTCCAATCCATGTAGTCAGACCCTATAGACCTTGTGCCAAAACAAACAAACAAACAAACAAAAAAAAAAGAAACCAACAAAAAAACAGTAAAACAAAGATGTAATCAATAATTTTTTTGACATTTTTCCTTTATATAATTTCTTTATAACCCATTTCAGTATCAAAAACAGTAAAATTTCAGTTAATACTTAGGCCTAAGAAAATTGATATAGGCAAATTATAACATTCAGCATTTATGCATACTGTGTTGCTATGAGATAGATTCTTTAGCATTTATATTTAACCAGAAATTCCTTTGTTATTCATTTCAATCACTAAATTTTAATTTTAATCTAACCCACTTTCCGAAAGCTTATATAAGCCAGGCGTGGTGGCACACACGTGTCAACCCAGCACTAGGGGGCTGAGACAGGAGAATACTTAGGAGTTAAAGGCTAGCTTGGGCTACAAAGTGAGCCCAATCACAGCCTGAGATGCTCAGCAAGACCCTGTCTCAAAAAGATAAAAAGGGCAGGGGTATATATAGAAATTATAGAAATTCACAGAGTTATGGCCCCAAAGTTCAATACTTGATGCAGAATATTCTTGTCCTGATTTCACAAATAAATGCATAGCAATAACAAACATGACCTTAACTCTAGGGTGGAAGTGTTGCTCAACATAGGAAGGATTGCAAGACAAAGTCAGAGGAAGACTGAGTAAATATTGTAATGTGAAAACAGAAAGTAACATTTATTCTAAGAGAAAACAGTACAGCCTTTGGCAATTGAACTGGTAAGGGACACAGATTTGTACACAAAAATGATTACATCTAAACCCAGGTGAGGTTGACCAATGAGGTTTTAAGCAGGAAAGTTTGATGTGGAAGTGAGCTTATAGGAATGCAAGAGAGGTAGCAGCTATACACTTTCATAAGCACTGTTAATTATTAATTTTTCAGAATTAGAAGAATATATAGAATTCATTCTTTAGAGAAGTCTGAATATCTTATGCCTGAGGAGGGGAAAATCCCTAAAAGTTCTTTGTTTGTTTCCACCAGAGCCCTAGCTTTGGCCACGATGTCCTGCCCTGATCCCTCTGGACTCCCTCTCCAGCTTGACTTTCTCCTGGCTGCCTGTGCTTTCTATAGAACTCCTTTGCCAGAACACTTCCCAAACTCCCCTGCCCTTGGGGACCATGGTCACTTGGAAAAATCTTTCCTTGGCACAATTCCCCTCCCATTTCAGTGTCTGTCATGTAATAGAGAAACTATTTAGATTACTGTTGGTGCTCTTTAAGAAAATGATACCTAAGCCTTAGAAAAGGGAACTGAAGTCCAGCCATTGGTCCATTGGTTCATTCTCTCACTGCCTTTTGTTACCTGTCTTTTTTGCTACAAGGTTTCAAATCATTTTGTTAGTATGTCTTTGTTAAGAGATGAGTATAGTTACAGCTATCAGCAAGAGTTAGTGTATTGTGAGGTCAGTATGTTAATTACAAGATTTAAAGCATAGTATTTTAAGGTGTTTACTTTTGCTCTGTCCCATTTCCTTTTGGCCTGAGTTCAGAAAGTCCACATGGTGTCAGTAATTTTTTCACTGATGGTGGGCATACAACTTGACCAAATGCAAGTTAGTGAATCCTTTTCAAGTTTGTATCTTGGCTTCATTAAGATATTGAATGTCTCAAATTGTACATATAAAATTATTATTTTATACAGATGCAATTGCAATATTGATAACAATAAGCTCTTAAATTTGTTTTATCATTTTTTATATCTCAACATCATTTAGGAGTCTTCGACATTACACCTTCATCTTCTACACTTAATTTGTCAAAACTGGGGCTGAACCCGCCTTGTATAGAGAAAGTAACTTTAGTCTTAACATTTTTGTCTCATGGGAGGCATTTTTGAAATACTGACTCTACTTCAAAAAACGGAGTCCTTTGTCATTTAATTTAGGGATTCAAGAAAATATAACATTATTATTATTACTATTATTATTATTATTATTAGAGATACTGGGGATCAAACTCTGGACCATGCACTTGCCAGGCAGGCACTTAAGCTTCTAAGCTATCACACCAACCCCTACATTCTTGACAAAATATCTGATTGAACATTTCTATTTCAATGTTTAAAAAGCCATAAAAAATGGAGACAAACACGTGAGTCAAAATTGCAGGCTACAAACATATGTTTCTTCTCCATATTTATGGAGTTAGACTTACAAAGTGTGCACTTCAGAAATCTAGATTTCACAATCTGAACTTTGCTCCACAAGCAATTCCCATTTTTCCTTTATTTTTGGTTTTCCTTTTGCTGTTGTTGACTTTTCATTAAAATAAGTATGTGTCTCTCCATTATTCCCATTTTTCTCTCAGTACAGCCATCTTGCTTTTATTGATTTACCAGATACAGCATAATTGATAAGTAGTCTACTTCAGTATCTCAATATTATTTTATCTTTTATATGATTTTATCTTTTTATCTTAGCTAAATTCAGTGTTACCCTGGCACTGTATGCAAACTTATGTTTATAAAAGACAACTTTTTTATTTTGTAATAAAGGATTTCCCTCTGGTTGCCACTCTTTCTGACTTCCAATTCTAATCTGGTTATCTTCAATGTGTTTTCCTTTGTATGTGTGTTCCTCTTACTCTTCTACTGCACATATCATCTGTGTTTCTTTGTTTGGTGCTCAGTGTGTTGCTTTGTACTACCTCAGTCCTTCCCCCAAATTTCAAGCTACCATGTTTACTATGATGCTCCTAATTGCATTATTCATAAATCCAAAGTATTAGCTGCAGGATGATGTTTTATATTTTCTATTGAACAGCTGCATATGACATAGATAGCTAGTTTCAAGAGAATGAAAGTTGAATTATCTTCTTCCTAAGACCTACATATTATCTTGTATTTTGGAAAGTGTATTTATGTCATCCAGATCCAGAATTCAATATTTATTAGCATTGCTTATTTCATGTCCTCTAATCATGTTGGTCTCCATTTAGTCATTCAAAGTATACTATTGACCTTTCACTTAATGCTAGGCAGTAGGCTAGGTCTAAGAATACAAAGTTGAATAAGAAAACAGGGGAGAGGGTGACAATAAATAAGTAAAAATAAATAAAAGATATTATTTTAGATAATGGAAATTAATAAAGATATTTGGCATGGTTCAATGGTATGTATCATTTATAGCTACATTGATCATGTATAGCAGGAAATAATGGTGATCTGATTTGAAATTCATTTCTCCTTCATTGTAGGGGAAATTCATTTTTGAGAGTGGCTTATATGCTTTTGTCCGTTTCTTCAGGAAGCCTGGAGTCACTTTCTTCTGCAGGTCTTACTGAGAGTCAATGTTATTTTTCAGTTCATGAAGGCTGCTGGGATTTCCACTACCTCATCTCATTTCCAGGCAGCAGAAGACAGACGGCACAAAGGAGGAAAAAAGAGATTGACACCTTTTGATAATAAGCCTGATACTCCAAAAAACATGTCCACTTAACTCCAATTGACTACATGATGCCCAGAGAGATGTCGTCTCTTGGCTGGTTTCATTATCACTCCCAAAGAGACAGCACTCTGCCATTACAGAGCCATAGAAAAGATTGGGGCTAGGCAGACTTCTGGGGCAGGTAGCTGCTTAGATGGTTTTAGCTGGCTTTTTCTATGAAGTAAAATCTCAGCACTTATCTTTGATGATCATGTGCTATTGATTTCACTCTCCTAATAAACCACTTGGAATCTGGATTTTAGTCTCTATTCCCTGTGGCCCTACCCTCCATCATAAAGGTCCTCACCACACCTCCCTTCTAGAGGGACATATTCCTGTCGGTTCTCTTATTTTGAGTCTGATCCCACAGAACCAGTGCTCCATTATGAGGCATGAATGATCAAAACAACAGAGCTCAAAGTTTAGTTCTTGTATTCCCTTTTTAAAAAAATTTGTCCCCCTTCAACTATGTATAGAAAAAATATGCCCACTTTTTCTTTACATTTTAGTAAAAGTTAACTTTTCTAAATACCATATTTTCAAATAAAAATTACACCATCTATAATCAATGCAAAATAATTTTATAGCTATAATTATTGTTGATTTTTATCACTCTAACTGTTGATTTTCCATAACACACTATGAATTATCTGACATAAAGATCTGACTTTTGTTTCTCACTCGATCTACCTTTTTCTAACACAAACATAATTTAGACAGGCAGTAATGTTTCCTTGAGTAAATTAAATCTATCATCTTCCCAGGGTGAAAATTTTAAGTCACAGTTTGATACTACCTTTCCTTTGTTTTTTTATGAGTAGAATATGTTTATTAAGAGAAAGAAAAACTGTCCAAGAGAGGAATAGGAGGGGGGCCCAAGCCAGTAGTTCCCCCTTCCCTTTCTTTATGCCATCATTTTACATTTGTTCAACCTTGGTTGCTCCCTTCTCTCATTCATACTATTTTAGGTCCCCATTACCCTGACCACTGGAGGCCACTGTCCCCTCATACTTAAAGCAAGTTCCCCATCAATTTAGCACATTTCTTTAATTGCTATCTTGATGTTCTTTGCATCATCAGAGATTAAAAAACATTGATAAAGCCAGGTGGTAGAAGAATAGTAAACAAATAATTTATTCAATAAACTTATATTTTGTACAAAATACACAGTCTTTTAAGAATGAGTCATGTATTCTCTTTGCAGGCTCATATTTTGTTTTCACCTCCACTGCCTTCACCTACCTGGAAAGGAGGCATCACCGAGCACAAGGTGCTCTGCGGGAGATGTCAGTGTGTGAGTGTGGGGTGCATCTTGGGGGAAGCGTGAATCCCGTGGCACATAAGCCTGCTGACCCAAGGAACCTACAGGTTCTGTGGGAAACTGAACCTGCAAGCTGCCCCCACAGGATGACGCCTAAGGTATACTTCTGCTAAAGTCAAAAGTACAAGTGACTAGATCTTGGAAGGAGAAGTTTAGCTTGAAAGTTGATTTACTGCTTCTTATCTTCAGGGATACCAAGATAAGGAACTAAGGACTGGGTGAGACAGAAAATAAAGCTAAAATATTGTTTCACAGATTGACTAAAAATTATGTTTTTGCAATGATTTACTAGTTCCATTTCTAAAAGATTCCTAAATTCAAAATATGGTTAGCAATATAATTTCTTCCACAGATTAACTTATAAGAACTCAACAAAACACATAAGCATACTTTTAAAACATAGATTTTATTACTCCACTAGGCAGCATTGCATTCCACCAAAATCATAGGCAGTTAAAAGAACGTTGCATGTGAGGTTTACTTCAATTTAGAGGAGCACATGTGAAGTAAATCACTCTTCTAGTGAAACGCGTCCGCAGGAATGGGAAGGATCATGCTCCTGATTTCTTTTCTGGTGGCAAAGCGTGCTTTGCCTTATAAAAAGAAAAAAATGTTCTTCCATTCCCATTGGAATTTTTGCTTCAACCCAAAGCAAAAAAACATCTTTCTCTTCCAGTGTCAGAGATAAAAATACTCAAAATTGTTCCTCTACTTCAAATCGAAATTAAAGATTACTTCCTCTATGAAATTGTCCCCAATCTCATCAATTCAACTTATCCCACCCACTACTGTAGTCCCAGAGCATTTGGCTTATACATAAATTGAAAACCATATCAAACTATCTCTTCAATATATCAACTTTAGATTGGTCTGTCTCACTTTATGGTTTCTTTGGAACATCAACTGAAAACATTCAGACTCTTAATTCATACACTGTTTCCATGCAGTCATGGTGCTCCGAATAAATGCTTGGGGTGCACAGTATAGCAGCTTGAGTCTTACTACTGAATCTGCTCTTTACTAGGATCGTAACCTAAAGTGCATTATTATCCTTTCTCTTTTCTATATATTCTTACATCTAAAACTGAGGGGAAGTAGGGAATGGATAAATATCTAATAGGATGGTTATAAGTTAAAAGGTGTGATAATGAATTTTGGTACTGGAAGAGTCCTTAAGTTGTACTCATTGTTATTGCATACTTGATGAATAGGTGAAGTCATTAGGAAATTGGATTTAAGTATGTCTCCTTTTTATCTTTTAGTGCTAAACTCAAGGTCAAGTTAATTTTTAAATTTTCTTGATCATACCACTATATAATTATTTCATTTCTCCGAGCTATTCTAATATTTATAGCATAGATCAAAAAGCTAAGCATTTGATTATAGGATGGTTTTTCTTATACTCTAAATACTCAAAGTTTGAATGTTCTGATATAGTTTTCTGATTGAATATATAATATATGCATGCCCCAAAGAGGAAGATGTAAAGATTTTAAAGAAAAATTATTTGCTAATTGCAAAAAGAAGATAAAAGAAAAACACTACAGTGTTTGAAGGTTTCCTAAAACTATTTTTCCTTTCAGTCTTATATACGCTGCTATCTTTAAGCTACCATGTCTTTTGAATTTGAAGGTAGTACTTCTCTTGATTAATAATGTTATCAAGCAGAAAGGCAATCTATTCTCTTCCTTATTTTATGAAGTGTATATGAAATTATATCTCTGTTTGAAATATTATGTCATGTATAGCTTGATTTTACAGTCTAATTCTTACCTGATAACTCATTTCCTTTGAAAAAGGCCCTGTCAACTAACACATCTCATTTTCTTTTCTTTTTTTTTTTTTTCACTTGGTCAAAAGTTTTTATTTATATGAATAATATAATTTAGGGCTGGTCAAATCACTCAGTGGATTGAAGAACCTGCAAGCAGGTGCAAGGGCCAGGTTTCTGATCCCTGAGCCTGCAGTGCAGGCCCCGCCCTCAGGGAGCACTGAAAGAGCAATTGAGACTGGGTGTGGTGACACCAGCCTATAATCTCAGCTCTTGGGAGGCTGTAAACAGGCAGATCATTGTGAGTCTGATCTAGTAGTGAGACCCTGAACAATCTATAGAACTTACCCGAAAATACAAAAGTAAATAAATAAATTAAAATTAAAACTAAAATATCATACAATTTTTACTCAAAAAAGTATATACTGCTATGACATGATGAATTTTAAGTATTTGGAGATTTTCCTAAGGTTCTTTTTGAATTATCTTCACTAGATTGTAAAAAAAAAAAAATTGGCTTTCTTTGCATAGGCAACAATAAGTTATATTTAAATATTTATAATGGCTACACTTAAAGTGATTCCACTCTCATTCTGTAACATGGTCATGACAATACAACCTAAGATAATTCTCATCATTGTTCTGGATAAACTGTTTCAATTAATGAAGTCTGCAAAACATGTGTCATTGTCTTTGTTTCATTAGTTTGATATCTTTGACGTTAAAATGTTTCCTGTTGAGTCCATCATCAAAATATTAGACTATTTTCTTTGATTAGATTGTTATATCTACAACAGACATTAAAAAAGGCCATAGCCTAAAAAAAAAGTCTATACAGTTCATAATTTTTGTGTTGACTAGATAAATGATATAATCTAAAGCTGCTTCATTGATCTTCGCTCCTCATTTGTTGTAATGAGGCCAGTTGTTGTGTGACTGAGAGTTTGGCGTTGCAGGGTGGCATGCCTCATATCACAGGAAGTTGTGTTCTAGCTCCCACATTTGCAGTAATTTACCTTGAAGGTCACAGAATGTCAAGTAAAGTCTGCACAGTCTCAGGAGGCAGGGCTTGGAATTTCTACACTAAAGTAAGGAACTTTAACATTTTCATGAGGTATGCTAAGTTTTTTTAGTTCATTCTATAAAATAATATAGAAATTATCTTCTACTTCCATAGTTTGGAGGCCTAAAAATAGTATGAATTTGAAACAATAACTTCTTATTGAAATTTAAAATATTCTGTGCCACCATTTATGACACATCCCAAACTGTTTGATGTACGACACACTCTGCCAACTATGAAAAACACATAAGTGTTATTGTTAATAAAAGTATCCCTGACCATGTTACTATAGGCTTCATCCCTGTTGGCATGGTTTCTAATAAGATGAATTATTCAAATACTTGCTGGCATTGCAAACTATATTTTTGCTGTATGATGATCAATTCATTATTTTTTCACAAGTATTTAAGAAAACATCATGTCATGTGTTTTCCGGGCACATAGAATCTAATCTGTAATATTTCTGAGAAAAAATATATATAATATATTTATATATATATATATTATACAAACATATCTCAGTTTTTTTCTAAGTATTCTTATTTTATAAATTATAACTAGGCAGGGATTGCCAGATAGCTCAGCAGATTAAAGTGCCTGCTTAGGTAGACACAGATGTCAGTGGTTCTGTGGTTCAATCCCTGGCCTGTCCTGCCAGCCCCACCCTGCCGTGGCTGCCCTCGGGGTTTGCTGAGACAGCAGTTGAGACTGGGCACGGTGGTGCGTACCTGTAATCCCAGTGCTTGGGAAGCTGAAAACAGGAGAATCGCTACAAGTGCCATCTGTATAGTGAGACCCTGTAGACCATAAACTAAATGCTAAATAAATAAATTATAACTATATCACTGTATTATTGTTAATCTCTCTCATTTTGTTATTTCCATCACAATTTCTCTTTAATCTTCAACTTTCTTGCAGTGCTTTAATTTCTATTTTCTTCTACTCTGTCAGCAGTACTTTTATCTTCCTTTAGCATTGAGTTTATAAGACTATAATCTTAGAACAATTCTGTTGTAGTTTAGACATAAAATCTTCCTTTAAGTGTTCAGAGGTTATAGTTTTTCAGTGTTGGATCATGGCAGTATTTTACTCATTAGTGGATTAAACAGTGAATGAATCCACGATGGTACGTGCTGTTAAAGTCAGGGACAAGTTGGAGAACATGATGTTTTGGGGTCTGGTTTTTGAGAAGTGTCGCTCTTTTTGCTTCCTGATTTGTCTCTCTGCTTCATGTCTCCCAAGAATCGAGCAGCTCTCTGCAACAGTGCCTTCCTCCATTGCACCCAGTGGAGGATGGTTTGAACCCTTGGAAACAGTGAGCCGCGCAAATGCTCTTCACTACTACTGAGGTTTGCGTGGTTTGCATCCAATTAAGCAATCACAGCTATGTTGTGAGGCAGCTGCTATTACTGTTTCATTTCTGTATCTGTTGACAGACAAAGTGGGGCACAAGGCTTTCCTCATATCTCTGTCAAATTTTGTTGGCTTTTTCTGTGCTATCACTTAAATAATTTCTTCAACCAAGATTGCATTCAGGCCCCTGCGCTTGCCAGGCAAGCACTTATTCTCCTGAGCCATCTCCCTGGCCCCAATAATTTCTTTCTGAGTATTTTTAAATTATATTTTTCCTCAATCATGCACACCCCTCCTTATTTTTCATTCCACCAATGTTTTCCATATAAATTACGAATAAGATGCAATCCTTGGGCCAAGGAGGCAGCTCAGGGGTCTAAAAGCTTGCCTGGAAAGCACAAGGACCTGGGTTCGATCCCCAGTATTACATGCTATGCTGGATGTGTGCTGAGTCAGCCACCTAAAACAGGAGTGGTGGCTTAAACCTGTAATCCCAGCCCTGGGAGGCTGAGGTAGGAAGATCACTAGCAGTCTGAACTATGTAGTGAGACCCTGCATCAAATAAATAAATAATCTTTAAATATTAAAGAAAAGACACAATCTTTGATTTTTCTCTTGTAGGTACACATACTAAACATACTGTGGAAAACTAAACGCATCTTCCTTTGAAAAAAATTAGAAAACCAATCGTCCAAACACATTCAAGATGTTGAGGTTCATATGTCAACAAATGTCTTACTGAATTCCTATATTTTTGCTAAAGATCTGCTCAGGACTTTTTCAGCTTCTAAAATCCACTCTCAGACCACTGACATGGGAACACATTTAATAGATGATTGAGAAAACCACTGTTTTCTTCTTTAAATTTATCAGGACAAAGTATTCAAGGGAATATTTTAAGGCTGTTTCTTAAAAATGACAAAACATTTCAAAACACAGTTGGTTGATAACTTCAGGACATCCCAAGTCTTCAGCTTCTCAGTCATGCTTTTCCAACCTGATTTGTCACTCAACAAATGACTTTGTATTTCTTAGGAACCAGAGGTAAGAGTCACCAAATGGGATGACCTCATTTGCAAAATATGCATCTCTACTCTCACCTGTATGCATTTGTTCATTTCAAAAAAGTACTGGTAGGGCCAGAGAGATAGCTCAGTGGTATAAGCGCTTCTCTGGCAAGCGCAAGGGCCTGAGTTCAATCCCTGGTTCTGAAAAAAAAAAAAGCACTGGTAATTTATATTGTTAACCTATTTGTCTTCTATCTGTTTGTATTTCCTATTGTGTATAGATTACATTCATATTTTGTAATTCTATGCATTATTATGAAAATGCCAGAATTTCCATGTTTTTATTATTATTATTATTATTATTATTATTGTTATTATTATTGAGTATAGCATCTGAATACACAGATTGGACTCCTAGTGATCCTCCTATTTTCAGCCTCCACAGTGCTGGGATTACAGGTGTGTACCAAGATACCTGGTCTCGGTGGGTGGTTCAGCACTCCTGGAGGTGGGGCCCATGCAACATGTAGTGCCAGAGATTGAACCGCAGTCCCTGAGCTTGCCTAAGCAGGCACTTAGTCTGCTGAGCTATCTCGTTGGCCTATATCTCTTTTATTATTACTAGCATTATTGTCCACTTAAGGGAATGTTATCTAATTTTATTACACTAAAATTTGTAATATGTAGAGATAGCTGATATATCAGCTATCTCTACATCTATATCTATATCTATCTATCCATCTATATAATTCCTTTTCATAGTTCATGTTTCAATTAATTTTTCATGGGAAAAAATACCTGATATCCAAAATTAAGTAAGGAAATGTTTATTTAGCTCACAGCCCATGGGGATTTCAGTCCATACTCAGCTGACTCCAAGGCAGAGTTGCAAATGTAAGAGTACAGCCTTTCATGCAGGAGGAAAACAGCAAAGAACAAAGGGAGGGGCAGCAGCTGAGGCTGCTAGCTAGCCTCTTTTTCCTGCTGATATTGTAATGCTGATTACCAACCCAGGGCATGAATAGGGCTCACATCCATAATCTCAGTGTTGGATCATGAACTAGTTACTAACTCTACAGCCAGCCCATTGACTTAATGAGGCTTTGGGGGAGCACCTATATATAAACCATAATAGTATATATCAGTTCTTTATGCAGAACAGGCAACTTTTTCAACCTATCTCCTCTAAAACATCTGAATCTCATCGCATATATGTTATGTGGTCTCAAGCCTTTCTCTATGGCATTTTCACTACTCTAACTAACTTCTAATCTTCAATCTCTTCATGATAGTAATTCTTGAAAGACTAAAACCTTCCTTTGGATCTTTTCTCAAATTTCTTCAATTTAGCTCTTGCCCTTAAAATTTTATTG
>NW_004524582.1:3946668-3957059 GCF_000260255.1 Octodon degus
GCAGGCCCCCAATTTTATTGAATTTTTGATAAAGGTCACTATTATCTTATTGTTTACTTAATCTAATAGACACCTTTTATTTCTTATCATATTTGAACTTTTTGACACTTTACATTGCTGATATTTTCTTTTTTCTCCTGAAAGTCTCTCTTTCATTGTTATTGGAGAGCTCTATATCCAGAGTAACCCAGTTTTCTCCTTTCTCAGTGGATTTTTTTCCCTCTACCTATCCATGTTAACTCTTTGTTTAACTTTCATACATTCTGGTAGTCACTGCAGCCCATGTCCTGAGCTCCAGTCTAATGAAACAGCTCTAGCTCCCAATAAGTTTCTTCCTGAATCTCCAAAAATATTTACTTTCTTGATTTATATAACCTAGAAATAGTTCAAAGGATAAATTCTCACCTTTAGTGCTAGTGACAATCTACACTTTCTATTTTCACAAATATTAAATTCAATATATTCCCTTGCTCTTAGTGTCCCTAAATAATCATGTATGTAGGAGAAATACTGAATGCAATTGACACTCTCTTAATTAAGCATTTTGTTTCTGATTACATATATATTGATTATATATATGTTATATATATAGAGGGAGAGAGAGAGAGAGAGAGAGAGAGAGAGAGAGAGAGAGAGAGAGATACCAATATCTATGCATTGATTGACTTTTGTTTTCAACCTCATTATATTGTGAAATACTATCTCTTTGCTATATCCACAGTAGTTTTCAAAAATATAAATTTGAGGTCAGGGAAAGTGGCTCAGGCTGGGTAAGTTTAGCACTCAGGAGGCTGAGGTAGGATATTCATTTGGAGTTCAAGGCCAGCTTGGTGTACAGAAAGAGCCTTTGTCTCAAAAACCACAACAAGGGCCGGGAAGATGGCTCAGTGGAATAATCACTTCCCTGGCCAGCACAAGGGCTTGAGTTCAATCCCTGGTTCTGAAAAAAAAAAAAATCCAGAACAAAAAATAAAAATTTGATTATGCACACATTTTGCTTAAAAATTTTTTAGAGATGTCAATAAAGCCAGAATAAAATACAAATGTGTATATATTGCTCATAGAAAACAAACTGCTTTCCAATTACACAGTTCATCAGTTAAACTCTGTCTTTTTTTTTTCTTTCATTTAGGACAGGGTGTACATGGTACAAATGGTGTGCAGGTTCTCACCGCATAGATCGGACTAATAGTAATCCTCCTGTTTGCAGCCTCCCAAGTGCTGAGATTACAGGCATGTGCCACCATGCCCAGTCTCAATCGCAGTCTCAGTGAGCCGTGGGGGTGGAGCCTGCACAGCAGGCCGGGGGATTGAACTCTTGTTCCCTGTGTCTTCCTAAGCAGGAACTTTAATTTGTTAAGCTATTTGGCTGGTCCTAAACGCTGCCTTTTAAAACTGTTAAAAAATCCATGTCTAGAACTATTAAATTCAGTTTATCTTTGTGGATTTAGCTTTACTTGAAGACTTACTTCATTAGAATTTCAGAACATTGCTGTTTGCTCTCTGCTTATTTCATTTCACCTTTTAAATTTCTGCCATGAAATGAAGTTAATTGGAGTAAGACTCAGCTTGGAATTCCTCAACATATGTTTTTTGTGTGAAGATTAAAATTAGGGTCCAGAGTTATTTTTCTTTCTGACATTCAAGAGAAAGTATCACAGAAAGAGTCAGGCTGTTCCGTCTGTTCAGGATGACATAATCAGCATGCCAGTGTGCTTTAGGTGTTTTTTTTATGTTCTGCAAATACACACCTTTTCTGGCTGTGTGCTTCCCTTACGGATGCTTCTCTTGGATGGTGTCAAAAGCACATACAGCTTCCTCGGCCACAGTCAACCTGAAGAGACTCTTACAGTCCTCTGTGCTGTAGATGGTGTCCTGCCAGTTTCTTTCAGAGAGCTGCCCTTTCTAACCCAGTCTTAGGAGTCATCCTGGAAAAGTTCTTCATCGGGGTTCGAGCCATCCCAGAACCACTAGGGTACATCAGGGCACAGATACTTTTAGTCTCACATCCACATATATGTCAAAGGTTTTAATGCTGCTTCTTTAAAATAAACTTTGCCATTTGGGAAAAGCAGCTCCTTACCATTAACAGATCTTCAACTTACCTGTTTCTGCATATTTATACACATTCGCAGCTATACTTTCTGGGCAGCCTAGCTATGAGGATAAACAAGTCCTGGAATTTAGACTTAACCACACTTACCAAATTGTGTACCTTCAGTTTCAGAGAAAGCTATCATTGCATGATTTTCCCACTAAGAGGTAGTAACTTTGCTTTAATTCACACAAGATTATCACATTTGTTTATGACATGCTTTTAACTACCAATCAAATTGCAGATTTAATAATTCCTCATTTGCATTGCTTTCTCCTGCCTAAGTACTTTCTGTACATAGTTTTGTCCTTAATGTCAATATAGCTTTCAAAATTCAGTTTAGAGTTAGTATCATTGAAGAAGCCTTTGCAAGTTTCTCCTTTCTTTTTTATCCCATAAATATTTATCTTCTAATGGTGATTCTGTATTTAGGATTGTTGCATGCATGTATACACAGCCTCTTCAGATACACATTTTGGGCATATATTTATCAGTCAATAAAATAGTATCTCTTTTGTGTTCAGTACTTAATATGGCTAAATGAACAATAATTAATGAGATGCATAATCTGAACTATCACAAATTGTCATTCTAAGTCTCTGCTAAATCCTTGTACAACTCTGAAAATCTGGATGCACTCCAACTTGTCCCTTATTAGATGATCTTCACAATGTCCTCTTCTCTCTGGAGATCCCTGGAAATTGATTTATCTTTGTTCTTATTACAGAATAAAGTTTTGTTTTCTTTCTTGATGCGCTGGACACAGCCCTCTTTGTAACCTTTAAATGTAGATTTGATCATTCTGTATGCTTAATTATTAAACAGGTAGTGAAACAGGGTTTTTGCTTTTTCCTCCAGTGTCAAACTATCTGGGAAGAGAAAAAGCTCAAGTGGAAGTCTGGAAATTTTTGTATGCTCTAAATGCTGATGTATGTATTTTATATTGTGTGTGTATATGCTCAAATACAAATAAATCTGCATATATACATATACATATGGAAGGAAAAAAAGAAGATGAGAAGAAAAAAGTCTATCTTCTGTGTGCAGAATTCAAATACATCTTTATGATTCACAAATATCTTCATTTAATCCTATTTAATTGTCTACAAGTCTTATAAATTTATTGAGAGTTGATACATGTCATTGTGTTAACTTCTATGGCAAAAGGTGTTTTTGAGATGTAATTAATATGCTAACCTACTGAGAGAAATTAGCAAATAGGAAAATATCATGGGTGATTTTTGTTTAATCAGTTATACTTAAAATATAAGTATATTTAAAATGAGGTCTCCTTTCTTTGGAGGTGCAAGACACTGTGGACCATGTAGCTCAGATGTAAGGTAGCCTCTGGGAACTGAAAGTATCCTTGCCTACACAATAGGAAAATAAGTCCTACACACCTAAGGAAAACAAGGCTGAGAACAAATGAAATGTGCCTGTAGGAGGAAAATGAGTTTCACATGGCTCTGTATCCCTGGCTTCCCTCTAGGCAGAGGATCTGAAAATTGTGTGCCTAGATTGCTGACCACAGGTGGTGTGAGGGCTATGGATTTCATGTTTCAGTTAAAAACACATAATTTAAGACCTTAAAATCAATTGGTGTTGTATTAAAATGTGGGTCTCTTAGAGGTAATTAGGTCATGTGTATAAGGTGTGAAATAAGAGATTATTGTCCAAGGGGACAAAATCTGTCCTTTCTCTGCAGTGTAAAAACATAACAAGAGAGCAGCTATCTCAAACCAGTAAGAGGGTCTTCATGTGGGATCAAATTGACACACATCTTGGTTTTTCTTAATTGCTAAATTCCAGAATCATATTTAAATTACCCTGCCTGGCATTTTTATCACAGAAATCAGAATGACTAAGGTAGTTAGGTAAATTTTATTGTCTTAATCCTCTACATATATGGCAATTTGTTACAAAACAGTTGAAAATATTAAAAGTATTTTGAATACAACAATAAAAGATTGTTTTTCTTATTAGAATTTGTATATACCTCAGCTTTTGTCAGTGCCTGTTGAAAGAGCCGAGAAGCCATTGGGGCTTTCAGAGGTGGTTGGATCTAGGCTGTACAGTCCTGGGAGGAAGGGTGTGTGGTACTGGGTGAGTCCACTAATTGGTTTATCATAGTTCTGGGTGTGCATTATGCAAAGCCCCACCCAGGATGTGGGCGGCGCCTATCCAGTGGCTTGTAGCTTGGATTGGATGAAAAAGCAAAGGAAGCTTGCTGCTTGCTACTTGCTGCCTCCTGCCTGCTCTGCTATGTTTCTCCTCTGCCACGCAGTTGTGACTTGGAACCAGATGACTGTGGACTGAAACCTCTAAACACTGCGAACTGCGATATTTCATTCCTTCTTACCTTTGGGTGTCAAGTGTTTTGCTTCAGCTACACGAAAAGCAACTAAAGCACTATTCCACAGAAGTACATTTTTTTAAAAAAGCACTAAAGTGGAGGCCATGCAAAGCCTTAACCATCAGTATTTGGGAGGAAAAGACTATGGCGTTCACCGTAGATCTGGCACATTAGGGGTGTGTGAGTGTGTGTGTGTGTGTGTGTGTGTGTGTGTGTGTGTGTGTGAGTGTTAGGAGAACCAGTTAATCCTCCTGGAATCAGACTATGCTCTGATCTAATGACACCATACTTAGAGAAAATAGTCATATGAAATCACTCTGTCCCCCCGCAAAAGAGAAATTAAATGGGCCACCTATATTTATCTCCTTTCTCCCCACAAAATACCTTGAAGTGACACTATGGGAGCTCATTTTAGGCTAACTGCAGAGTGACAGTTTTTCTCCTTCTGCAGGAAAAGGATAATCAGCTTCATTAATCCATTCAGACCTCCAGGGTATCATTTATTAAATTGCTCCCAATGTGCCTTATTCATTCCCAGGAAATAATTTACATACTAGGCAAATTTGATTCACTATCAAGCATATCCCATTTTAAACAATTCTCATTTTCATTCCTTGGTAGAAGGTAATAACTTATGCAAAATATGCTCTGGCATAGATTATACCATGCTGGGAAAGTATTTAAGTATTAGTTTCAGGATGCCAATATTCCATGAAAATATTTGTAATATATAATTCAATGAATTTAATGAGGGTTTCATTTTTCCATGTTGTTCTTGCCCTACTTCTTCTTCCTAAAATAAATTAAAGCTTATATAAAATGATGGGACCTGGAAGCACAGGCTCATTGAGAGACAAAAGTAGAAATTATAGAAGTGACTTTTTTATTTCATTATTTGCCCCAACATTTTAACTAAATCATGGATGCAATTAATTTTTTGTTATATAAGGCACTGCCTAAACAGTTAGTTGAACTTTAAGGCTCTTCTATGCCTACGATGGTAAAGCAATACTAGCCATCCTATTCAAAGACAGAAATCATTTTATTTTAGGCTTCATTAATAAAACCACCTTTCAACATTAACTTTAAATTTAAGCTTCAGCCAGGCGTGGTGGTCCACACCTGTTATCCCATCATTTGGGAAGCTGAGGCAAAGAGGATCACTGAGAGTTTTTGCACAGCCTGGCTACAAAGTGAAGGCAAAGAGAGCCTGTACTACATAGTGTTATTCTGTCTCAACAAGCCATACAAACCAACCAAAAAATATTAAAGTTTAACTGTTTTTAGAACCAGAGCTCTAATGATGACACTTATATGTTGCACCTACCATACAGCAGTACTTGGTATAAGTACTTTGTACATCTTCATTCTGGATCTTGGGAACAAACCTGAGTATTTGATGCTACTCCAAGAAGGTGAGAAAAGTGAATGACTGATGCCAAATAAAACTAAAACCCCTGAAATATCTTCTCAAAATGAATATTCTGTATCAGACTCTTTGATTTTTTAAAAAAGTGAAATGGTTTACTGTTGTAGAGCTAGCTACTGAACTTCAAACTGCGTAAATAATATACTGAAGAAAATAGCACATAAAACTCCTATTGTCAACTGTCACTTGCTGCATTCTGTTGCTAATGAGTGGCTTTGCCTGAGAAAAATCAGATCCGATTCCAGCATCACCATTACCTAGCTCTTCCACGCTGTACTCAGATAATTTATCTGAAAACATGTGGATGATGCTTGCAGAAATACTCTGAGCTATGCTACAATACTTGTTTTCTCGAAGAATTATCACCTATCCATAAATCATGTATGAGTTGGCTCAACACTGGAAAACAAAGCTACAACCAAAACTACGCTAAGGTGTAAATGTCTCCAAATACTGCCTTTTTGATAAAACAAACAAAAAAGCACAGAGTATAACTATCATTTAGGGCACATTTTATTAAAAAATGCAAAAATTGGGTACATTTTAGTGTATTGCCTGTTTCTCAATAAGCCTGCTGCATGTCTAATTCCAAAGGAGTTCTTTACACCACAGCAAATCACAGTGTAGACAGTCAATTTGCTGGCTGGCAACAGACTGCCCTGTACCCAACATCGTCTACTGATATAACAGAGCCTTAAAATCAAATAGGTAGAGATTAAACCTTCTGCACCTTTTTTCCAGCATCAGAGCAGCAGTTTGTCAAATTCTGTGAAGTTCAGGTCACTTTCCCTGCTGTAATCAGTCATGTATTTAAATCTTAAAAAGATGTAAATTGTAGGCTTCTAAGAGTGAGAGTGCCGTATCTGTGCAGGCAGTAAATATTTAAAATTATTATTTTGACAGTGTGAAACTGTAGCTCCTGGGATTTTAGTTGACGGACAGTTGGAAATTTGCAACGTAAATCAGAAAGTCGGTCAGGGAACAGAGGTTTTTGTTGTGTTGGTTATAATTGTTTTACTTTTCTTCTCTTGCATGGTAAGTTTTAATGTTGACATTTGCAAGACAATGTCAAGTAAGCTGGTGTCACAGTTGTTTTGTTTTTCTTCTTTTTGAGACAAGGTTTCGCTATACAGTTCATGCTCACCTTGAACTCACAGAGATCCTCCTGCCTCAGCCTCCCGAATACTGGGATTATAAGCATGCACCACCACACCCAGATTGCTTCATAGTTTTACTCCCTGGACTACTTCAAATAAAGTAATAAATCTACTGATTGGATGTGATAGAAATTATTACTGTTTCAAATGTAAATTGTTGTTTGTTTTTGAACTACACATATAAGTAATCTGGTAGGAATTGCTACCAGGAAGGCATACATTAAAAGGGTCTTTATTGTTTTCTTATAAAGTATGTGAAAAATATATAATATATCTTTGAGTACATTTTTGGCATATAAGCAGTAATTAAAAATAATATTTTATTATTCCTGTGCACTATGTTGGTTCCAATAAACTTAACAGTGAAACAATTTTCTTTTGTTTCCTATTGAAGACTAAAAAGCTGTTAGTTTGAAATGATGGATGAAGTAGAGACTGAAGATCAACCCCTCACATGCTCAGTGGGAGATGGTAGGAAGGGAGGAGGTCCAGGAGGGTCCTAAAATATGGTAAGTTTTGGGGGCTACAGAGATAGCTCAGTGATCTAATAGCAAGGTCTCGAAGGTTGATCCCTGGTACCTCATGCCATACAGGTTCTGGAACCAGGATCTCTGTGCTAGCCACCAAAACAGGGTACATGGCACATGTCTGTAATCCCAGTTCTGGGGAGGCTGAAAAGAAGGACTACTATGAGTCCTAGCTGAATAGCCAGACCCTGTTACAAATGAATAACTCAAAACCAATATCTGAAAAAAATATGTTGTCATTAAATTTTAAAAATGTATTATAATTAGGGGGCGGATGTGATGGTTCAGTGGAATAAGCACTTCCCTGGCAAGTGCATGGGCCTGAGTTCAATCCCTGGTTCTGAAAAAAAAATGTATTATATTTAAATCTCATTTGATTCTTTTGTTGGTAAACTGACCCAACTAGAGAACATATGATGTTAAAAAATCAGATATGCATGTACAAATGTCTTATTGTCTCCTTAGTGCAAGAACCTGAAAGAGAATACTGGCATCTGAAGGGTACAATACACATGGGGAAAGGGAATGAACTGATTCAAAAGAAAAGATCTACTGAGTTGAGGCAAAGGACAGGAGAGCGAAAGGGGTAAAGAGATTTATATATGTGTGTAAGCAGGATGGTTTGGACAACTGTACTATGCATTTTTCTGGTCTATGGAAAGAAACAGTTAATGCCTTAATTTGTTTCATCTTTTTTCCAATTGTTTCTGCTTTTCTTTATTAAGAGAATAAGACATTCTTCTTCTTTTATTTTTTTCAGAACCAGGGGTTAAACTCAGGTCCTTGAACTTGCCAGCAAAGCACTTATTGCACTGAGCCATCTCCCCAGCCCAAGAATAAGACATTTTCTTGATGTCATATGCTTTTCTTCGTTCTTTTTTTCTTCTTCCAATTTTACATGCATATATCTCATAATATGAATAACTGTTTGGAAGATACTATGTATTACAAAAAATAATGTAAAATTCATACTTTTGTTAAGAGAAAATCTGTGTCACTTGTAATGACAGTGATCATTTACTATCATTTAATGCTAGTTTGTAATATCTTTAAAAAAAAAAAAAAAGATCATGGACATTAATCTTGTCCAAATGCTCTCTCCCAACCTTGCTTCCAATACAATCGTCCCGTTTTTGTTACCACTTTCTGAAATATTTCTCTAAATCCTCCTTTGTAAGTGTCCTTAGGAGGTATACCTAAAAAATAAAGTGAATCCTGCTGCCATGTGTTATCCAAGGGAAAGGCTGGAAAGCTCCTGAAGACATTGCGATGCACCCTCATCCGCCTTACTCACCAGACCTGGCAACTTGAAACTTCTGCTTCCTCCCTACATTTAAAATGTCCATGTGTGATGAACGCTCTGAATCAATCCAGAGCAGAGGCCATCACAGCCGCTTGACGAAAAGCACTAAGCAAAAAGGACTTTCAGAAAGGCTTCGGAAAATGCAAGCACGAGACCGGCACGTTGGGAATTAATGGTAATGTGACTTTTAATATAATTTTAAAAGATTAAATGCATTCTGTATTTTGGGATCATACTTCATACTTCTATTTAAATAGAATTAGGAGGACTAAAGATTGGATTGGATACCATTTTCCTGGGGGAAGCAGTTTTAAACATAGTATTACAATGATATTATGATATAATTGGGGTCTTCGAAAAGTAGTCAGGAATTCTCATTCAAAATTTTTCAATTTGTAAAGAAGTGATTTAAAGTGGGCAAGTAATTCTCAGAAATTACCTAACAATATAACTTATTTTCTATAAGTAGTTCTAATACATCTTGAAGGAAAATATTGCTTATTATTCCTCTTTGTTTATTCAGAACGAAGCTGAAACTATGGTAAGCATGTTGAAGTTAAAGGAATGATGGAATCCTAAAAGATAGGTTATTTTAATATCTTACCTCTTAGGGAGAGGTATTTGTTTGTGGAGTCTTCCTTTTTCTTTTTTCCGTTTTTGATATCAGGAATCTAACTTTGTGCCTTGTGCTTATCGAGTAGCTGACGCACCACTAAGCTACATCCTGGAGCTGTGTTGTATTTATTATAATTGTTATGCCTCCAAAATTTGAAGAGAAAATTGAATTTTTGAGCATTTAGATAATTGTTCTATTCAGTTATGATTGTATGAATATATACTTAGGAAAAATATTTTAAATAGTTATTATTGGTGAATAGGAATATTAGTTGTAACTAATGTGTTTTAAAAATACATCAAAAAGCACTTGCCTGGCAAGGACAAGGGGCTGAGTTCAATCCCCAGTACCACCAAAAACGGGGGGCAGGTGGAGGAGGGGAGATGGCTCAGTGGAATAAGCATTTTCCTGGTAAGCACAAGGGTTGAGTTCAATCCCCAGTTCCACCAAAGAATAAATAAATAAATAAAATAATAAAATACATCAAAAAATGTTTCACTTTGATGATCCTATAGCTGTAATACATTGGAGTGTAATGAATTATGGACTACTTTTGTGAAACAATATTTGACAGAGTATTAGCCTAGGCAGATAAATATAGTTTTACTTAAATAATGAATTGATTAGTCTGTTGAAGCTATCTATAATACTAATTTACTTAAAATAAATTAGTTTATCACTTATTTTTATGACAAAAATTATTCGCATGCAAAATATCTTAAAAGACAAGGGCAGGCCAAATAGCTCAGTGGATTAAAGCCCTTTTGAGCAGGCCAGGGTGTTCAATCCCTGAGCCTGTAGTGCTGGCCCTGCCCCCAGGACTCCTTGAGCCTGCAATTGAGACTGGGCATGTGGTATGCACCTGTAATCTCAGCTCTTGGGAGGCTGTAAACAGGTGGATCACTATAACT
>NW_004524582.1:3958301-3958944 GCF_000260255.1 Octodon degus
AGAAGTCTTTAAAGGACCTTTTCATACTTGAAACCAGTCTGAAGATCGTAGCTACTTGAATTCAGCAAAATAACCCAACATAGTCCAATAGTCCAGAATAGTAGTGGGCTATCAGCAGAGCTGGCAGTTGTCAGAAGTTGTTGACTTGAGCCTTTTACATCTCAGCATATTAATATGCCATTACTTTTTATACCTCGTGGCTATACTTTTCTGCTGGATGGCTAAGACCAAGATAAAGCAAGACATATATACTATGTATATTAGTATAAACTGCGTATATTAGTTCAGTTATACTACATATAACTAAAAATGTAACCTTTGTATCTGACAAGGTCAGTCAAATCTCCTCAGGATTTATGACAGAACCATGTACAGCACTTTGTAGATCTTCTGTCAGTGTCAGTCATCATTTCGTATTCTTAAAAAATAAATAGCATACAACTTTGCCAAAGCTTCAGTATGAAAATGTTGAGCTATGATAGTAACCAGTCATGAAACTGAAAAAGCCTTAATCTTAGGATAATTGCTTCATAATTTCTAATTTTTATATGTGAGAATCATACGGTTCTAGGAGAATATCACAAAATTGGGGAGAACCCCGGTTTACATCTAAAAGTCTGCTTGCGAAGGAGGAAGGGAAGAA
>NW_004524582.1:3959044-3962740 GCF_000260255.1 Octodon degus
TTTTGCATTTTGTGTTTTCAGGGATGGGTGTTCCACTGCAGATAGAGAAACTGTATTTGGAGAAGTCTTTAAAGGACCTTTTCATACTTGAAACCAGTCTGAAGATCGTAGCTACTTGAATTCAGCAAAATAACCCAACATAGTCCAATAGTCCATAATAGTAGTGGGCTATCAGCAGAGCTGGAAGTTGTCAGAAGTTGTTGACTTGAGCCTTTTACATCTCAGCATATTAATATGCCATTACTTTTTATACCTCATGGCTATACTTTTCTGCTGGATTGCTAAGACCAAGATAAAGCAAGACATATATACTACGCATATTAGTATAAACTGCGTATATTAGTTCAGTTATACTACATATAACTAAAAATGTAACTTTTGTATCTGACAAGGTCAGTCAAATCTCCTCAGGATTTATGACAGAACCATGTACAGCACTTTGTAGATCTTCTGTCAGTGTCAGTCATCATTTTGTATTCTTAAAAAATAAATAGCATACAACTTTGCCAAAGCTTCAGTATGAAAATGTTCAGCTATGTTAGTAACCAGTCATGAAACTGAAAAGGCCTAAATCTTAGGATAATTGCTTCATAATTTCTAATTTTTATATGTGAGAATCATATGGTTCTAGGAGAATATCACAAAATTGGGGAGAACCCCGGTTTACATCTAAAAGTCTGCTTGCGAAGGAGGAAGGGAAGAAAATGCCACACTCGCCTATCTCCGACCTGCTTATTAAATACTGAGTGATGATTGACATTTACAGTAGAGGCCTTCATGGCACAACCTGTGCTCAATCTAAGTGTCCTAAAGCATGCCCTAACCCTGGAAAATTCCAACTTGAAAACTATGGTAAACCACGAACACGAACAAGCCATTCACAATCGGAAGTGAATTTAAGAATCTAAATTCCTAATTCTTTTGGAATGTCATCCGAATTTGATGCATTGTGCATTTCTTAATGCAATATGAAACATCTCAGGTTAAAACTCCTACATTTAGATAAAGATGATTTATTTTTAAAATCAGTGTAAATTACATTTTTATATTGTAAAATTTACAGTATAGGAAAAACGATAATAGCTTTGCAGGAGAAATTCTTTTAGAAGAATTCACATTGACAATGTTAAAATTTTAAATGCCCACAAGCTACAGATATTCTCCTTATAGATAACAAATAACTTAATGCATATTAATAAATATTTAGAAAACATTCAAATGAACAACCCATTGTGCTGATTCATATCATAATTAATATGCATTCTATAAGTGTGGTAATTATGTGTAGCAAGCTCAATATGACATATATTTACATATATAACTACAAATGCATAGAAAATTCAATAAAAGAAATTGTATTTCTAATGATTAGTATACTATAAACACTTACTCAAATAATTATTTTTATTGCTTTTGTTTTTCATTTTTTTCTGATGTTAACTTCCATAAAAAATATTGAAATTTCAAACCCCAAAATAGGAGTTAAAAAAAAAGACAAAAACATTAAATCATGCCACTATGCGTAAATAGCATGGTTTGATTTAGATTTTTTTCTCCAGCAGAATGCACAGTATATAAGGCATGATGCTGTCCACAAAAATGTTTCAGATATGTTTGTCTTAGTCTATATGGTTCAAGAGGATGCCCGAGGCATGCTAATTTATAAAGAAAATTTGTTCCATTATTCTAGTGGCCAAGAAACACAAAATCAAAGTGCCTAGTTCAAGTTTATTGTCTAAGGAAGAACTGTCCTCTATACCCAAGGTGCCATCTTTAACATTATTTCCCAGAGAGAAGTCAGATGGTTTTTCACACAGCAGAGAACAGCAGGGATGCCATGCCCTGAGATTGTGTGTGGACTCGGTCTTGTCATTGGGCAATATGTATCAACTCACCAAAGCCCAGTTCTCTTAGCTAATTTGCCTGGCAAAAGGTCCACCTCTAAGTACTGTGCCAATGTCAACTGACATTCGGAGCAACACTTTTGGGGAGGATACCTCCAAATGACAGCATGACTGACTGATTACTCAACAGTTCATAACAAGAAGAGATGGGTTGTTAAGACAAGTTGTAGAGTCTATTTCCTTCCAAATGGTCAACATGGGATTTCAAGTCTAAAGATTCTGAAAACAGGAGCGAGTGTTCTCTTGAACACATCTTAGCGTTATACTATCTTTATAAGATTGAGATGTCTTTACAGTCTAATATTTCTCTTTGCAACTGATGTAGTGGCCCAGTAAACATAAACGGAATTCATATTAGTTAGGTAAGTAACAGATTTTTTGGAGGGGTACTAGCAATCAAACTTATGACCTCACACTTGCCAGGCAGACACTGACACTGAGCTATGTCCCAGCCTCTTATTTTCTTAATAATGGTTCACATAAGGAGGCTTTGCTTGTGTTGTTTTCAGCACTCTTTTGCTTTTTAGGAAGGCATTCCGAAAGTAAAGACAAAGCTGTACATCTTCACTCAGGAGCACATTTGCTGAATGCAGAGTTCATGCTATTAAATGAGAAATTGTAATTTTTATTTATGAAAATGTACTCTTCTTGTAAATTCAGCTGTTAACAAAACAAATACATCTTGTGCTTCGTCAGTCTTTCTGAATTGTTTGTTCAATATAGTGAACTGAGTGAGTGAAAGACTATAGCCAATAAAATCCTAAGTAGCTAAAAACAAGGGTTTATAATCTTTATATAGATAAGTAATTTTATACCAATAGTTTATACAAAAATTTTAACACTTTATTTATCTTTGCATAGTAAGTAATATCTGCTTTATCCCAGACTACCTGGGAATACTTAAAAAGAAAAGGTAAAATTCCTGTGTCAGTATTTAGCTCTGCTAAAGTATTAAAAAACATGTACTTTACTCATAAATAACACGCTTCAAATAATAAAAGAGAAATTCACTATTATATTTTATTTTTAATTTTAAAATTATTACATGTGTGCAGTGCATAAAGTTTATGTCCCTGTGTGCAGTTGGTATATGGAGGTCTTAAAATCTTTTTTCATCTGCTTTTTTCCATTACTCTCCCTCTCTCTTTTGCTTGATTCCCTGACTGTTCAAGAGAGACCTATCTCCCTGCTATGTATTGGATACCTTTCCTTTGGCTCTTTATTTATAATTGGAGTTTCTCATACATGAGAAATCTCACAGTATTGGCTTTTGTGCCCAGATTATTTCCTGTAACATTACAGTTTCTAAGAATATCCATTTTCCTACTAATGACTCAGGATTATCATTTTTAATAAGAGTAGAGTGTCACTGTGTATAAATCCATTTTCGTTATTCATTTACCTGTTTAGTGATGTACAGGCTGCTTCAATAAACCTGGCTGTTATAAATTATGCTGTTATAAATATAGACATTCATGCATAACAATAATAGAATAAATTTAATTCTTTTGGAGACATTCCTAGAAAGGGAAAAACCCAGGTCAAATGAAATTTCTAATTATAGTTTTGTGAAAAAAACTCCATACTGATTTCCATAGAACTTATACTACTTTACATTCTCACTAACACTTCAGATGGATTCTTCTTTCCTGGCAGTCTTGCTAGCACTTATTATTATTTGCTGAATCATAATCTATTTCAATTTATATTTTTCCAATGGCAAATGATGTTGAACAGTTTTCCATGTATCTTTTTGCTATTCGTTCTTCTTTTGTAAACAGTTGATTCATTT
>NW_004524582.1:3963601-3964755 GCF_000260255.1 Octodon degus
ATTGTTATCTCTAGTTCTGCGAGGAATAGCATTGCTCTTTAATTGAGATTGTATTAAATAATTTTTGGAAGTGTGCAAATTTTGGTAATATCACCTCTGCCTTTCCAGGAACCGGGATTATCTTTCATTTTTGGTATCCTCTTCAATCTTCTTTACCAGAGTACCTGTTAGTATGTATTCTAGAGATTTTGCACATCCTTCTGGTAATTCCTATTTATTTTTTATACTGTTTTGTAAATAGTTATTTTTTTCCTAATTTCTATCTCATTGAGCTCATTATTAGTGTACAGGAATGCTATCAATTTTTTTCTTAATGTTTGTATCCTACTGCATTAATAAAGTTGCTAATTAATTCTGAGTGTCTTTTGGCAGATTTTAGTGGAATATATTTAGAGGATTATGTGTTTGTAAATAATGATAATTTGACCTCTTTATTTCCTATAGATATTCCTTTTATTTTCTTCCTTTCCTGATTTCTTTTTCCAATGTTTCAAGTACTGTGCTGAACACAAATGATGGTAGTAGACATTTGGTACCTAATTTTACAGGGAAGGATTTGTATTTTCCAATTAGTATGATGTTAGTATTATGTTTATTACAAATAGTTTTTGCCAGATTGAGACAAACTCTTTCTATGCCTGTTTCCTCAGGTTTTTTATCATGAAATGTTGTATTTTCTTAAAGGTCTTCTGCATCTATTGAATTGTGCCCATGATTTTTGTACTTGTGTGTTTGTACTATTCAGTATATGCAAGTATGTAGAACCATTCTTTCATCCTTGAGATGAAACCTATTTCATCATGATGTATAATATTTGCAATGATTCACTGCATCCTGTATGATAGTATCCTTTCTAAAATTTCTGCCACCATATTTATTAAGAGAACAATTTGTAGCTCTCTTGTGGTGGGTCCATAGCCGGTTTTAATCAGGGTAATTTTTAGCTTTGAGTGATGACTGTGAGAGTGCTCCTTTCCTTTCAAGATCACTAAGGATCTAGAAAAGTATTGTTGATCTTCAAAGTCTTGTAAAGTATAGCAGTTTCTTGACTCATGATGACCTCAGCTTTTCTAGTTGGTACAATTTGTACAGCTATTCACTGGCATTGCCTATTATTGGATTACTTGGGGTTGATGGATCCTATTGATTCAGTT
>NW_004524582.1:3965925-3968385 GCF_000260255.1 Octodon degus
GGATTCTACAATCCATTTGGCCAACCTACAGAAGGCCATATTTCAAGGCACAGACTAAGTGTAGGTACCTACTGTGCTTTACACTTGGAGGACCTGTAGCCCACTAGTACCTATGCAGAAAGAACCATTATACAATGTGCACTAGGTACATGTGAATTTACATTTAAAAAAACAAATCACTTTATGTAGTAATGTCCTTTCAAAATCTTTTTCCTCATTACAAAATAAAACTTCTAATCACTATAGAACATATTTTATTCAGTGAAGATTTAAATTTTTTAAAAAATGATAAAATTGATAGATAAAAATTATTGCTTCCTTACATAATGAATTAAACCAATGTATCTTTTATTAGTGATTGAATTAAAAAATAAAGAAAAACATGGGGTGGCGAGATGGCTCAGTAGGATAAGCAAAGAAAAACAAGCAAAAAAAACAAATACTTCTATGTCCCCAATAAAAGTGTTTTCTAATATTTATGCATTAACATATTACTGAAACAATTTAGATACACCATTAATACTTTATATGTATTCTGATACTGAATTGTCAATAGATATTACTTAATTATTGATTTTTTTTAGTGGAACCAGCAATTGAACACAGGCAAGAATTTATTCTACTGAGCCATTTCCCCAGCCCCTTCTTCTTGATTTTAAATATGTAATCTGACAGTCTGGGGAGAGAGCTCAGCAGCATAAGCACCTGCCTGGCAAATGCCAGGTCCTGAGTTCAATCCCTGGTACCAATAAATAAGTAAATAAATAAATAAATAAATAAATCAGTGATTTGGTAAGTCTGGTGTTTTTCTTCCTACATATATTATACATACACACACACACACACACACACACACACAATATATATGTGTGTGTGTGTGTGTGTGTGTGTGTGTATTTTTCTTTGGGATGTTTTAAAGAGAAAGGCAATTCACTTTGTTTTGCTGACTTATTTATTTTAGAGGCACTAGTATTTCCATATGAATAAAAATCAGGACATGAGCCAGGGAGAAAGCTCAGTAAAATAAGTGCTTCCCTGGCAAGTTTAAGTCCCTGAGTTCAATCCCTGGTTCTGAAAAAAAAAAAATTAAAAAGTCTCTACAACGTAGTGAAATATAGAGCGTGAGTGTGGTCTCGGTGGGAGCCGGTGGGGCACTGCTAGCAATGTGAGGGCAGCAGCTGGGCTGCCTGGCTTCAGGTTTGGACGAGCAACTGAGTGGATGAGAGAGCTTAGATGATTTCTGTACATTTTATTTCATCATTTATTCATCTGTAAAATGGGAACAAAAAATATCTTCACTCAACAGAAATTTAGTGTGATTTGAAAAAATTAATTCTTGTAAAGTGCATGTGTGCCTACCCGTCATGTTGCCTTGAACCTAAGAATTGAAAGGAATGAGGCTACTATTGTGAATTCAAGGAATGCAATTGCTCTGGACTATGTCCAATTTAAAGCAATAAAATCGATCTCAGAAGTTTTGGGTAATGATCTAACAATAAAACTTCACAGCATAACATGAAATTATGTTATAAAGTTAACTTTTTATGAGGTTATAAAAGTCCTATTTTTTTAACTACATCCAAATTGTATCAGCATGACTTCAAATTACTTGACATCTAATTGCTGTATTGTCATGATTTTAAAACATTTAATGATATTGAGACACTCAAATTTCCATGTAAAAATGGGAAATTAAACAAGGGTTCAAGATGCTTGTACATAAATATTATTAAATTAATATGCAAATTAAATGTTCTCAATATATTTTTATTTTTCTAAATGACAAACTTTCTTTCAGAAGTTACCAAGGGCTCTATTTTGGGTATTAGTTCCACAAATACTCTGCAGTCACTATGTGACATTAAAAAAAAATGCAGGTGCATTAGATTATGGAGACACCATCAGATAGTGTAAAGCTTTAGACTTTCTCTAACAAAATCTTAAAGCCTACTTTGTCTGTCCTCCCATCTGTCTTTCTTAAATCACACCCAGAAGCCCAGAAAGTACAGACAATCCAGTTCCACCGATAGTTACCATGCCTCTTTTTGACACAGTCATTCTTTCTTCCTTCCTAAAACATGTAAAAGTATTTTATCCTACCTTCTAACACTCCAAATTTATGATCAGCAAAATTTCACTTACCCTTCCTTTTTTTAAAATTTTCTTTTGATTTATTTTGAAGAGTAAAAACAAAAGGAAAAACAAATAGAAGAAACAAAGAAAAAAGCAGGGCAACATACAATACATATGTTACAGATTTTTAAAACAGGAAGAGCTAATTTACAATGGATGTTACATTACCTATTTTTATTGTCAAATCTGTTGCTCAGAATAGCAAAATACTTATGCAAGATTGGACAAGGAGCTTTCATTATTTTCTTGTCTTTCTTAGATTTTTAAGTTTATTTTATAGAGTATAATAATAATTGATAAGATAATAAAAATGGTCCACATTTAGAA
>NW_004524582.1:3968639-3970457 GCF_000260255.1 Octodon degus
TTCTTTCTGTATTTGGTTGTTACAGGGTCTCACCACACAGCTCAAAGTCATGGTGATCCTCCTGTTTTCAGTCTCCCCAGCTCTGGGATTACAGGCATGCGTCACTACCCCTGGACTCTGTGGCCAGCTCAGGCAGGTCTGGGGATGCATGTGGGGCGGCGATCAAACCGCAGTCCCAGCTCTTGCCTAAGATTGCCTAAGCAGGCGCTTTTGTCCACTGGGCTATCTCGCCAAACCTGTTACAAAAACAAAAACAAAAACAAAAACAAAAAAAAAACTGTTGAAAATTAGTAGTACAACCATCCCAGCCATCCTCTATATACACTTGCATTTTTCCCTTTCATTTCCACCTGTCTTTTCTCCTTTCTCTCATCTTTGTTGTTAATGCTTAAATCAAGTTTCTTCCTGTTTTACTGTTTATATCTTCTAGGTTTTATCTGTTGGTTCAGGTTCTTACACCAGGCAGACAATACTATAATTACACATATGGGTCTGATTCACTTAACTTAGGAGTATAGCCTCTAGTTGCATCCACTTACGTATAAAGGCCTCCAGTTTGTCTTTCTTCATAGCTAAGGAATACTCCATTGTATCAAAATACCATTAATTCCATGCGACAAGGCTAGACCGACTAAGCGCCTCTCTGGCAAGGGCAAGGCCCTGAGTTTGATGCCCAGTAGCCCATGAAGCATCGGCTCCGTGCCAAGCAGGCCACTGAAACCCTGCGTGATGGCACAGGACTATAATCCCAGCGCAGGGGAGGCTGAAATGGAGGATCACTATGAGCCTGAGCTGCGCAGTGAGATCCTGTACTGAATAAATAAATCAATGATTTATTTTTCAAAACTAAAAATAAATTTCATGCGTCATTCTCACATTGCCTCCACCGAGTCTACTTAAATGGAATCTGATTTTCTAAGTGATCGTTATGATTGTCTCTGTTCTACCTCCTGAAATCTGTACAGTTTGCTTTCCCCAAGTCCTGTTTCTTTCTTCCTTCCAAAGCTTTACAACTACTGATGTGCATTACTGAAGGTGCAGCACCACCCACCTTGTCCCCTGTTATCGTCCAGTGTGCTGTGTCTTTTAACACAATCATTAATCAATCGTCGAGCCTCATTTCCTCTTCACCTCTCGCCCTTCGGTTCTTGAAAACATCTCCTCAGGTAGAGGACTCCGCTAATGACTAGTGTTCTCAGTTCTCTCACCTTGTTTCTAATTTCTGTTTTCACAATTCCGATGGTTACAAACTGGAACTTGTTAAGTCAATAATTCCGCCGTGTTCAAATCCTTGCTTTCTACAACTTCCAAACTCACTTCTCATGCTTTGCAGGCTTATTTGTCAGAAGAACTACAATTGCATTCGTTTCTTTTCAGAATAAAACCCTCAGAATTTCTAAGATGAGGGTTTTTAGTGGTTTTTACTCTAGCTTTGCACTTCGATTTTTTCAAAAATAATTGTTGGTTGAAAAACAAAGTCAGCACAATCATTTAGCTCCTGAAAGTTGTTGAAGTAAAAACACTCCTTTGACTGATTTCATCCTAAGTTAAATAAATTTTATTTATTTTTTTTCAAAATTTTATTGATAAACAGATAGCAATGAGACAGTTTCAAATCAAATTGGAAGTCCAGATTCAACAAATAACACACTGCATATATTCTTCTTAGTGGTTAATTGCTGTGCAAGATGCGGACTTGAGATCCTACTTACAAAAACCACTAGAACAAATCATTCTATTCATTAAGAGAATGTAACTATACATCTATCCTAACCACTTTGAATACACAGATGCAAAATGGAAACTTTTCTGTTATTC
>NW_004524582.1:3980058-3989095 GCF_000260255.1 Octodon degus
TCCTCCGCACTTGTTCTGGGTGGGCACTGGGTTTCTTCCATATGTTTCTGCATTTGACTCTTTAGTGCAGATGTTATTAATTCTGGGATTTCTTTTTTTATTTCTAATCTGAGTCTTCTATATCTTTCTGCGGCTGTTTCTTCATTTCAGAAGCCGTTGATTCATTGCTTTCAGCTGTGTGATTTCCAATTTTTTCTGTGTTAGTGTCCTCTGCACTTGTTACAGGTGGGCTTGGATTCTGAGGTTGCATTTTGTTCCTTCTCTTCATTTTCTCTAGCACTGTCTTCTGACCTTTGTTGTAGATCTTTCCTGTAGTTATAACCTTAGCACGTACTGAAGTTCAGGTGCAGCTCTACAAAGTTTGGACTTATCCAGCTGTGTCTGGCTTGGGTCTGGCTGCTGTTCTCAGCTCCTTCCCACTGCTGCCCTTAACGGTGAACCTATTGTGCCCCTCTGGCAAGATGGTCTGGTCCTGGACTAGCTGGTTGGATCTATCCTCTACACTCTCTGCAGGGATTGCAGCTGCTGGGTTACACCCCAGTCATGTATGTTAGGCCTGAGCTGTTCCTGGAGGGTGCAAGATGAAATAGGGGGAGTAGGAAGCTCTCCCACACACTCACACTACCTGGGCTAGGACTGTGTCTGGGGATTCCCAGAACATGGCAGAAATTCCTACTTGGCGGGCGGGTTGGGGGAGGTACTGCGGAGTGTTAGGGGGCTGCCCAAGGATGTGGGAGAGGGTCCGGCCCACGCTCCCCCTGGGCTGGGACTGGTCCCGCAGGTGCAGCATAGCAGGAATCTCTCCCACACACTCCCCGGACCTGTGCTAGGACTGGGTCTGAGGGTTCCCAGAATGTGGCAGAAATTCCTACTCTGTGGGCTGGGTGGGGGAGGTACTTTGGAGTGGTGGGAGGTGGCCCAAGAGGGTGGGAGAGGGTCCGGCCTACGCTCCACATGGGCTGGGACTGGTCCCGCCAGTGCAGGGTAGCAGGAAGCTCTCCACACACTCACTGGACCTGTACTAGGACTGGGTCTCCTAAGATAAATAAATTTTAAATGTGAAACTGCACCAGAGATGTCAACTTTGTTTCTATTAAACTTGTTTTCTTTATGCTCAGATAATTGTTTTTGCATCTTTCTCTTCCTTCCGTCTTTACTCCCAGTTGGTGATTCTGCAGAAATATTTATTTCAGAGAATGAATGATCCAATCACATATGAACTTTCTCATTATTCTGTCATTGGCTGAATTGTCATAATCATATTTGGCTTCATATTATTTAAATAAATTAGTATCTGTTATCACTTATCTCCCATATTCACACATAAGCTTTGTATTTCTCAACTATATTCCACCTGTTGTCAGGGGTAAGCAGTTATGTGCTTTGATATATCTTTCTTGGTATTTTGTCTCATTTCTTTCCTTCCATTTACTGAAAAAGAAACAAACATGATATAGCGTTAAGATTTCTTTCTCTGCCAACGACATTTTAAATTCCTTGATCCAATTTCAAACATAGCCTTTAGAATTCTTGTCAAAATCACAAAGAGCATTTTTAGGGCCAAATCTATGGAAGCTGCTTTGTCTTCATTTCAAGTAACTTGTCAGCAATGCTTAATGCAATTTATCTCCTCAAAACACTCCTAGTATTTTTCTTGGAATACTACTAGTCTGTAATCTTCAACAGTCACTTTTTCAGTGAACTATCCCAGAGGAAACATTCTTGGGTCCTTATCTGTATATATTTTTCTTCTCCACATTCATTCCTTAGGTGATTTAATCTATATTTAACTTATACTTAGGTTCTTATGATCCCAAATACATGTGTAATTCAGTGCCTACATGTAATTCAACTATAAATATAAAATCACTGCATATTTGTTATACTTCTGTGTTTAAATCACTACAACATAACCTTATTATACATAAGCAATGATTTTATCTACCATATGAAATCCTTCATCAGCTTGTCCCACTTCATGGCTCTTCCCTGGCTAAATCCTAGGATCCTTCTTTTTTTTTTTCACCCCTAATGTTTCCAATGTAATGCTGGGGACATTGTTTATAATGCATTGCAAACCAGTCGTTGTGGTGCAGGATTATGATCCCAGCACTAGGGAGGTATGAGACTGGAAGATTGCTAGGAGTTCAAGGTGAGCTTCAGAGCTTCAAAAGTGGACACAGGACCAGCCCAAACTGTGTGGCAAGACCCTGTCAAAAAAAAAAAAAAAGTTTATAAAGCACTACTTAGTGAAAGACAGTCACTGAGGGAGTAGTTTCAAATAAAATAATGTTCGTGGGTGTTATAGATTAGTTCATTAAGGTTCCCTAAATGTTTCACTATGTTCAGAGCTAAGTTTTCCAGAAGACAATTGGATCCTAGGAGTGCTACACTGCTCAGGGCTTAGTCGGTTGGCAAGTTCATGACTGAAAACGCTGGTAGGAGATGGGGTCGGGTGGGCGGGGCTGAGGCTCTGAATGCTTGAGATCAGAGGATGCACTTGTGAGTCTGGCTGCTCCCTGTCTCTCTGCTTCCTGGCTGTCATGAGATGGATAGCCCTCCTCCTCAGAGAGGTCCGCAGGCCATGCAGTGACCCTGTGAACTAAAACAAAGCCCTCTTCTTTTAAATTGTGACTCTAGTGTATTGCAGTCCAGACATGAAAAAATGACTAGTGTGACATTGTCTCTTTTTTTCCTTATAAGTACACTAATTGATTTTAAGTTGAGAACTTTTATTATTTCATGGATATATATTTAGTTTTAAGGAGTTTGTTTTAAAAATGAAAAATATTTTTCATAATAAGAACTCCAAAGGAATCTAGTAAAGTTTGGAAAGAAAACTCAATTTTGCCATAAGGAATGTGGAATTTTTCCATTAGCATTCTGTGATATTTTAGTACATTTTTCAATTATTGCTGTCACTGCCATTGGTTGTGATATGACAGCCTTCTGTCAGAATGACCCTGCAAGAAGCACAAAGATGACTGAACATGCTTTCTTTTTATAGTTCTGCAATGAAAACTGTCCTTGAAAGCGGACACAGTGTGATATATGCACCTGTTGACCAGAGGTGCTTACTGAGCTCTTCCACTTGCCTTTCTCTCAGTTCCCTTCCCCTTTCTCTAATATTCCAGGTGGTCTCTGCTCCCCATATTGTAAAGTGACCCTTATGATGTTCTGTCACTGATTTAGGAAAAGATTTTCCTTTTCCGAGAGCCATTACAGTTGTCAGACTTAATATCCAAAAACTAAATGAACTCACATGAAATATAGCTGCTTTGTATTTTATCATCCAGTGACTTCTCCAATTGCATTCTGAACACGAATCTCTGGCTGGTGAAGGCCCTCTTCCTCACTGTTGTATCTATAATATTTGCTCTCCTATGTTTGCTATGGGTGATGACTTTACTGGAACCTTCTAGTAAATTCTTAGGGTGGGATAAAGGCCTGTGTAGTTGGGTCACTCTAGAGTTCATAGAAACAACTATTTTCACTCCTGGGCCATTAACAAGAGCAAACATTCTGTACCAAAGGTGGTTGTAGCATTTTATTTCACATTTTCTGCATTGTATTTTTAAGCAATGTAGGTAAGGAGGAAACTAAGCAAAATTGTCATAGTTGATTATAATTAATCTTTTAGGGCTAATCAAATCATTGGACAGAGGAAGGAGAAACTGATGCCTATTACATAATCAACTATTCTGATGCAAAGTCCATCTAAGGAAAAATTGTTAAACACTACTTACAATACAAATTTCCAGTCAAATTAGAATATGAGATTAAAAATAAATATTTTTATATAAATATTGTGTATAATAATTGTGCATATAGCAAGTATATTTAGCATGCCAGTACATATTGGGGCTAAAATAAATATTATTCATCTTTAATAGGAATTTCAATTTAATTGTGTATTTTATTTTGCAAGCTCAGCCCAAATACTCAACCAATCTGTGAAGAGGGAACTACTCATGATTCTTGCATCCCACACGATCTTGCAGGTCTGTTATGCGTTCAGATATTTGTCATTTTCCTATGTCTGAGCCTTTCCCCTGACACTGAAGTCCAAGCTACCCTCTCTTGTTTCTTTCTCAGACATTCCTTTAGTTGCTAACCTTCCTTGGAGGTACTTTTTTTCAGACGTTGTTTGTATTAGTACCTGTTTGCAAGTACACACAACCACATTTACCATGAAGTAGATGTGATGCTCCCATGTCTTTGTACCTTCCCAATTCAGAAAAAATTTGTCAGGATTTTTCCTTTTCCTTTAAGTTTCCTTTCTCTCACCTCTTTCCCTTTACACTCTATTTTCAGTCCCCTTCCTCTTGAAAAACATTTCCCTCCTTCCTGCTAAGTATTATTTTCCTCTTTCTATCTCTTTTTATTTTCTCATATAAGTGATACCATGTGATATTTAAGCTTGTGTTTATTTATTTTTATTTATTTCACATAATATTTCTAATTTGTTCATTTGATATTTTGTTCTGGTTTGTTTCATTGAATATTACAGTCTGAGGTACATCCATTTACCTCTGAATGACTCAAATTTATGCATCTTTACGGCAATGTATAACTCCGTTGTGTATAAATACCACATTTTCTTTGTTTCTTTATCTCTTGATGTACTTATAGGCTGATTATAAAGTTTGCCTATCATGAATTGTGCTATTTTAAGCATAAGTATGTATACATTTTTTAATAAAATGTGTTTTTAACCTTTTTGGCTAGATAACTACAAGGGGAGTAACAGGGTGAAATGGAGTTCCTACTATTTATTTATTTATTATTTTTGAGAAATCTCCACACTAAATTTCAGTGTTTATATTAATTTACGTTTCTAACTTAGAAAAAGTTAAAGAAGAAAAAGTTACAATTTATTTTAAACTATTTCACTGTCTGTGTTGACCACGGCTATCCCACTACTTAAAATACATCTAAATTCATATCAAAATAAAACAGTCAGAGATGTTTTTAGAAGATGTCAAAAGAAAGTATTAAATTAGTATGACAGAATAAGGAAGCGCTAAGAAATGTTTTACTATCAAGCCTGCTCATCAGATAAATTCACTTCGCTAAGGTTTTAAGAGTTCTATGTCACTCCATGGATGTTTGTAGAAACACCTTGGAAAACAGCGTTATAAATATACTTGCACAGAGTTTCAATATTGTGGTAGATTCTGGGTCATTCTGCTTTTAGCCAGTTGATCAGCTTTTACAATGCAAAATTCAAACAACTGCCTGCTCTGGTTCTGTGGTTCATATTCCACTACGTGCTAAACAGCAGAAGTATTTAACTGGGGTTATTATATGACAAACTAGATCTTCCTATAAAATTTCCAATGTAAGTAACAAAAATATTAACCTCAGTTTTGAGGATGTCTAAAAATGATACTAATCAGCAACATTTCGCTACTGCAGCACAAACTACCATTGTGGTATGCTATGGCCAACATTCAAAATGTTCTCCACCTGGAGAAAGGTTACCAGTAAGCTCCAAAATTTTTTTTTTAAAATGTAAGAGTAACATAAAAGACAAAGATGAGAGAGGCAATTTGCCACATTTACCACAAATAAATTTTATCTAGAAGTCAGATTTCCATGTTTAAAATTGAAAATTTTGAGAAACATAAACACATACTTCACTTTGCATCTAATTATATAAAAAAGTAAGTTTACATTTAACACTTACATACTCTAAACCTTTTTCATTTTGATTTTTATGTCATATGATTACAAACTATATTAAAACATCACAATTTTATGTTATACACATAATTGGTTTCAAAAATTATAGTTATTGGTACAAAAAGGCAGTGCCACATTTATTTTTATTCTCAGCCATTGTCCCTATACCATTGAGTCAAAGTGAATCTATTTATACTTTGAATTAAACACATTTTTTTTGGTGGTCCATTCCACCTATTCTGGGGCAGGGCTGGTACAGCATGTGGTGCCAGGGATCAAACCACAGTCCCCACACAGCTTGCCTAAGCAGGTGTTTTAGACAGCTGAGCTATCTCGCCAGCCCAACACAAATTTTTTAAAATAGGTTTAATTTTGAAACTAAAGAACTTTAAAATATGTTAGTTAAGATTAATAAAGTGACTTTCAAACTTCAGAGAATACACATTATAAACCTTAATGAATTCATTTTTAGAAGACCACATAAAAGTGACATTTATATTTTGATGCTAAACACTATTTCTAAGAATAATCTTTCAAAATTAAAGTTTAATTATAGTAAAACCTCACAAGACTTATTTTTCAATACTTACAAGAATCATTTAAATCTAGCATTAATCTGCCTCCACTTTTGTATTCAGAACCAACACAGTAAGTTGGGGTCATTCACTTTCATAAAGTGTGAAATTTCATTGCAGTAATATAATGTCTTATTTGATCTTTTAATTCAACATTAGTAAAAATGGTCCTCTTCTTTCATTAAAAGTACTTGTAAGTAAACAATGCAATTAAATTCTAATCACTGAATGTCATTTACTTGAAGATTAGCACTGAATTTATTTTGATAACAGAAAGTGATCTTGCATATCATTTCAAACACAGGTTTGAACATTTATCTCACTTGGATCAGATAAGGTTCTCAGCAATAACATTCCCTCATTCCCTGTAATCATTTTTTTCCTAGTGCTGAAAATTACATGATATTGTGGCACAGGTGCTTTAATATATTTCATATGTATGTACTGTTTTGTTATCCTACATATAAATTAGAATATAATTGCATTTCTTGATACTTCTTTACAACAACTCTCTACTAATGCTTTATCCTTGGAGAGTACAATGCTATTAAAGAGTTCATTTATGATTTGATATATTTTTAAAATAGATTTAAATTTATGTTTAATGAGTAGATGGTTTCCATGTTGCAGTCACAAGCAGAATGTATCTTTAATGCAAATGTTACAAGAATCAAAATATGATTTCATAAAGCTAAATACAGAAATTTCCTGAGTTAGTAAATTTGTATTAATCACTGAACAAAATGCATCTGCTTTCAGCTCTTATATATTGCTCTGTTTCTAAAAGATTTATATTTGGGGAGTTTAGGGAGGTTTTTCTTAAAAGCTCAAAAGAAAATAACAAAAACTAAGATAGAAAATAATGTTCCAGAAAACACAGAAAAAAAAATTCATTGAAGAAATAAGATGCTGGTTTATAATTGTCTTCAGTATTAATGTCCTATTTTTAAATCCTGTAGATTAGTATCTGGAAGGAGATTTAGAAAATGTATTCTCAAAGATATGATATGATAATATATAGTAGATTTCTTTCCAAGTAATTGAAAACTCAAAATCAAACTACTTGAGTGGCATGCATCACTTTACATGTGTAGTACTTTGTATAGTAACAGTTCTGTTGGCGTGCCTGTGCTCCACTAACATACCTGCCATCCTGTGAAATGTCCATGTTTTCGTGCTCTCAACTTCAGCAAGTTTCTTAGTTCCCCTCTTAGCTTCACAATTGCTGCAGCACTGCGACACAACACAACTGTGTGTAAGTAGCGGAGACACACAAGGCCCTGATTTTTGTCTGATTTCATTATTAATTAAAATGTAGCTTCTAAGGCCAGCCAAAGAGCTCAGAGGATTAAAGCTCCTGCAAGCTGGCACAGGAGCTGAGGGTTCAATCCTCTTGTCTGGAGTGCCAGCCACAGCCCTGAGGCACTGAGAGGGTAATTGAGACTGGGAGTGGTGATGCATGCCTGTAAACCCAACTCTTGGGAGGCTGTAAGCAGGTGGATCACTATGAGTCCAATCTAGTAGTAAGACCCTGAGCACCCTGTAGACCCTTCCCTAAAATACAAAAAATAAAATAAAATAAAATGTAGCTTCTAATGTGTAGAAAAGTTCTCCAACGTCTTACTCAGAATTGTTTTGCATTGGGCTGACAAGATAGCTCAGCAGATTAATTGCCTGCTTTGGTGTAGCTCAGGAACCAGGGTTCGATTCCTGGTCCTGCATGACAGGCCGGCTGTGCTCCTGAGGTGTGCTGAGCCAGGGTCCGAGTCTGGGCATGATGGAGCACGCCTGTGACCCCAGCTCTGGAGCGGCTGAAAACAGGAGGATCACCACCACTCCAAGCTGCATGAGACCCTGTACCAAATATACAAAGAAAAAAAAATGTTTTGTACTATCAATCTAATCATCAGAAAGAAAGATTCAGATTATCACTGATTCAGATTCATTTTAAAAGCTGAGAGGGCGAACAATGTTTTTCTGAGACACGGAGAGAACTACTGACACATTAAAAATGTCAAAGGACAATTAGCAAAGAAAAAAAAATATTTCCCTTGAATAAACAGTAACACTGTACTGGGGGATAAGACAAATAATGAGGTCAATAAAAAGCCAATAAAAGCCGGAAAATAAATCGGACAATGTGCACACCTGCTGCACTATGCACACGGCTTGTGTTAGCGCACTTGCAGAATTAAGAGGACTATACGCCACTATGACCCAACAGAGCCCCGTGCCTCCAGAGCCAGAGCCTAGCTGAAGAGGGAAGTTGTTTGAAATGTACGAGAATACCTTCAAAAGTAAAACAAAAAGACCAAAAGAGACGTAAGCAGCTTCTACACCAAGGAACTTTCTCCTCATAAATCTTTAGTTCATGTCTATTCATCCCATCCTTTCATTTACTTGACTTCTTTGTATGCGTGTGTGTGTGTGTGTGTGTGTGTGTGTGTGTGTGCACGCGCGCGCTCAGGGTCTCACTACACAGATTGGATTCACTGTGATCCTCCTGTTTTCACCCTCTCTAGCGCTGGGATTGCCTCCCCTCAGTCTCCACCGCCAGCTCAGCGTTCCTGGGGATGGGGCCAGCGCGCCATGCGGTGCCAAGGATAGAACCCTCGCTTCCACACTTACATAAGTGAGCGCGTTAGTCCACTGAGCTATCTCTCCAGCCCTTCCTTGACCTCTTTTATTGTACTTACCTCTCCGTCCCCTCTGCATCTCCCTTGTACCCAAAGTATACATAAAGCATCGTGCTCAACTTGTTAGGGGAAGGAGCATTG
>NW_004524582.1:3989858-4001407 GCF_000260255.1 Octodon degus
AGAGAGCGGGCCAGATAGCTCAGCAAACTAAAGCACCTGCAAGCTGAGCACAGCAGCTGGTGCTTGATCCCTGGCATGCCATGATGGCCCTGTCCCCTGGACACACTGAGATGGTAATTGAGACTGGGAGTAGTGGCTTGTGCCTGTAATCCCAGCACTTGGGAGGCTGAAAACAGGAGAATCACTATGAGTTCTGTCTATGTAGTGAGACCATGTAGACCCTTTCCTAAACTTAGGAACCTTGTATGGAACCATATCAAATAAAAGCAGTGTATCAAAAAATAAAAAGAACAATCAGTAATATAAAGTTATGGAAATCATACAAGTTTGTAGAATACAGATAAATCACAGAAAAATAAAGTATATAAGCAAAGTAGTATACAATTTGTACAGCGGTCTATGATTTTTAGCATCAGGTACCACAATACTAAACTAATAAAAGTAATTATCATAATAATAAATAAATGTAAATAAGGTAGAGTGTATTATTTCAAAAACTTACTAGGTTGCTAGATGTTCCACATGTATTATGTCTTATAAGCCAACAATTACTTAGCTAAATCAGCATTTTTCACATTTTAAAATAAAAGAAAGTTATTTTAAAACTAATCAACACTGTATCAAGAATTGCAGGACTAAATATTTCAAGAAATTATTTCAAAGTTGGTATGTTTAACTATTACATTTTTATTACCCCCATAGTTACAAATCAGTTAATGATTTACAATTAAAATTACTACAAATTTGTTTTAAAAATATATAAATTCTAAAGAAAATTAGAAGTGAAATATTTTGTTATTTTTTTTTTCCTGGTGCATATTGTCCTAGTTAAGTCTTTGAGGATCTATTATATCAATTGCGATAAAGAATGTTGACTTCTTGAATTCCAAGCACATGAATGCTTACTTTCTCAAATTCTAGGTATGGAATATTTCTCCTTCATAATTTCATACCATAGTGTAATTGATTTCTTACTGTTAAAGATCAATACCATTTTTTTAAAGATTGTTTTTAGTTAAAGTCATGCTCAGTGCCTAACAGTACCTAAATGCAAGATTGTTTGTATTAGCATCAGTAAAGCTTTCTCAAACTTGAAATGATTTATATATGTGATGGTTTGTGTCTAGCTGTCCCCCAAAGCCTTATGCAGTCATGGGATGGGGACTTTTAGAGTTTGAGATTAACTCATGATCCACTGGGATTATGGGTGTGAGTACTGCCCCCAGCCTGGGGTGGATAGTCTGAATGTAATATAAAAGAGACAGAGAGACAGACTTGCCCTCTGTTGTGATTGTTGCTGCTATTCCTCCATTTGGTCGCTTGCTGTTTGCTGCCACCACGGAAGGCTGCTCTCTGCTATGTGGCACTCTGCTTTGGAACCAGCCAAATTTGGACTGAAACGTCCAGGAACTGTGAGGTAAAAAAAAAAAAACCCTTTTCTTCCTTCCTTTTGAGTGTCAGGTATTTGTCCCAGCAGCAAGCGAAGAGTAACTGAGACAATATGCTTTAATAATTAATTTAGCCTCCAAGACTTCGTGGAAATGAGAAGGGGGTATCAGATGGGGAGACGAAAAGGTTGGAAGGGACATAAATGGTTAAACTGGCACGCAATATGTGTGTGTACCAATTCCCCAAGGCAAGTGTAATTACTATCACATATACTAATAAACATATTAAATAAGCATGTATAGTAAATGTATATTTGAGAAAGTCGTATAGATAGAAAATTTAAATAGACATTAAAATGAATGCATGTTAAAAGTAAAAGAGATAAAATAATAGAAGTAAGAATGTAGATTCAAAGCTGACTTGAAAAATGTGACTTCCCACTATCATTAAAGCCTAAAGTTGAAAGCAGATGCCTTTCAGTGTATTCCCCGTCCCACAGCCCCTGGTGATAAGAATATAGCAATGCACAGGTTGTTGTGTTTTTTTTTTTTATTTTAATGCAATTCAAGTTAATACTGATGAAAAAATATTAAAAACCATTCTATGCAAAAATAAATCAAAGTTTCTTAACAAAATATAGGATGGCAACAGTTAATGCTTTGTGTGTCAAAACTGCAAAGGAATGTTCAAAATGTTACTGAGGGTTCTAAACGCAACCAACAAAGACTGCCTTACAAAGACGAAAACAGATAAAAGCTCACAACTTTCTCTTGCATAAACTAAAAGAAGCTAGTAATGTAAATGAAATCAATTTGCATATACATTAAGATATTTTTGAAACAGTGGAATAGATCATTTGGGGAACTGTTTGGACTTTTTCCATATTTCCTCTTTATCTGTCTGGTGTGTTGTGAAAGTAAGTTTTCTAATCTTGAGCCTAGATCTTTCTCAAGGTTAAGATTCTATACAGAGGACTGAGAAGATAGCTCAGAGGTCTAAGCTCTTGCCTGGCAAGTGCAAGGACCCCTGTTTGATCGCCAGTACTGCATTCCGTACTGGCCTTGAACCTCCCAGTGTGCTGTACTGGTTGCTGAAACTGAGCATGGCAGTGCACGCTTCTCATCCCAGTGCCAGGGAGGATGAGACAGGAGGGTCGCTATGAGTCCGAGCTGTGTAGTAAGAACTTGTACCATGTAAAGAAATTAATACATTAATTAATTAGTTGATTAATTAATTTTGAAAGATTCTATATATAGATTGTTACAGTGAAATAGCAATCAGTAGAACAGCTAACTGATTGCTTGATAAGAGTAAGGCACCTATCTAAGCATAGTGGATTAACCACTTCATTTACTTCTTACAATAGTCCTCTAATGTAAGTACGTATTTTAGAGATGTATATAAATTAAATCTTAGAAATTTTTCACCAAACTTCAGTATATGTACTTCAGAGTAATAAAGCCCAAGACTGAATGACCACTTATCCACTTCTATTTTTTGATTCATAAAATGAGAATTCTCACATTTCCCACTTGAGTGTAATCTTGGAGTTCTTAAATTTTATGAAAGAACAGATGGCAAATACTGGCGTGGAAATAACATTTCACCTATAGACACACAAAAATTTAGTTTTCAAAGTAGCTACACCAGTTACTTGACAGGTATCACATACCTGGCATTTAAATTTTAATTTCAGAAACAAATACTGTATATATATCTCTCTTTCTCTTTTTTTTTTATTATAGAAAGGACAAAGAACCTGGATTGATTCCCCTGAGATAACACAGCCTGACTCAAGGCTATTTCCCAAGTACTTTTCAGGATGCATGATTTGCTGAACTTCAACTAGTTCGGGAATTTTCAGTCATGCACAGTTGCCACGTCACTGCCTCTGGCTCTAAAGGTGATGGGCATGAAGGCCAACCAGGTCCACCCATTCACCTCAGCCCTGCTGCTGCCCTTCACCAATCACACTCAGAAACTTCCCAGTGAAACTTAAGAATGCACATAAGATGTTTTGCATAGGATCACACGTTCCATTGTAGTTTAAAGCTGTCATATCTGGAAAAGTTGGTCAAGCATTTTTTTCCAGTACTAAAAACAACCATCAGGCAAACTCCTGTTTGAAATCAGAAGAAACTGTATTGGTTTGCTTTGCTTTGCTTTGCTTTGCTTTCAAACAATTTGAAAGTAGGTGAAATGGAAAGAAATCAATTGAAACAAGTAATTTTGTTTCATATCATAGCATTTTAATGGGATTAAGTTACTGTTTAGGTAGACAATGACCTGGACAAAATACATAGACACATATGACGCAAGGGTTTCTTGATGGTAGGTTATTCTCCCTGTGCAGCCTATAATCTCCTTTTATCATCAATAGAAACTTCATTAAGTTAAATGGTCCTATGGAAAAATGAGGAGCTTGGTTACAAGAAATGTTCCAACCATTTCTTTTTGGTCTACTCTTTTGAACACAAAGATTCTATTCCATGTGTTTAAGTGATGGAATGATTCTCAAAGAGTTATGTGTTGACCAATGTATTGCTTTACTTTTGACACGTTTAATTCTATTTAGTTGACTGATCAGTTGTTCTTCATGTGAGTACATTATTGTTTTACACATAAATTTGTTTTTTAGCTCCCCTTTCTGTAGCTTCCAAGACCTCCAAGACTCCTAAATCAGGGATGAATTTGAAATGATATCAAATGTACTTTAGCATGTACTTCAATACTAATAGTTCTTATTTTCTGACCAACATATTTTTGATTGTTGCAATGCTTTGAATATCTTCTCCAAATTTTATTCTGAACTAGATGTCACAGTGGCTGCACTATTAGTTGGGGCCTTTGAGGAATGATTGGGTCAAAAAGACTCATGACTAATTAAGACTCTGTTTAAAGAGTCATGTAGTTACTGTGAGAACAGGCTGTTATAAGAATTAGCTTAGCTTTTATGAAAAACTTTAATTCTTCCTAATATTACAGTTCACATTTTCTATTTATTTCATATACATAGGACTTTGTAAAATATTAATTATGTTATACATGTAAGAGCTTCCATAAAAGTTTGGCAGGACAAGCTGTATTTGATGGAATATATTGTTGTTAGATAAATTCATTTTAGTGCCTTCAGTTTTAGTATAAATTGAAAATATTTTCTGAATTGAAAACTCAGTTATACTTTGAAGACTTCTGAATGCATTGTCATTCTCTCAGATTAAGTCTACAGTTTCCTAATTTTTTCATTTAAGAGTATATTATTGTGTACGGATCATCGATTTGAAAAATATACTATCATTTTAAAATTTTCTTAAAGTTTGGTTGTGTATACAGAGATCTTTAAATATCAGTTCTACACCATGGAGCTAACTATAACAGCTACCATGCACTAACTATGTTTAGGCTATTTATATGCAAATTTAATACAAACACCAATAGAAAGAGTAAAATAATGGCCACTATGTTCTCATAGACGACAAAAATAAAGTTTCTGTACACTATTAAATGAGTAAATCTTTCTCCCAGGCATTCTGTTAATTAATAATAAAATTGGAGTTTTCATAGAAATGGGTAAAAATTAAATCAGCTTAGTAGCTTATACATTTTAGAAAAGCTTTCAATCTTGCCTGTTCATTAATTTCCTCATTATATATTCTTTTTATACTTCCACTGGAGTCCCTTGTTTTCAGCCTTTGGTAATGATTAGTCTGCTTATGGTTACATTTCATGGATCGTGTTTCTGCATTTGGGCTGTGCTACATGACTCATGGGAGTCAAATGTGCAGGCATTCATGATTGGAAAATTGGTTTCCAAAAATTCTGTCTATCGTCATAAACAGGGTGCACTGTGTGAGTGGTGATTCTCATAGAAACTGACAGATAATAAACACAATTGTTCTAACCAACCTGAAATTAGTACAGCAAGCTATTTTAAGTACAATGTTTCTTAAAAGAATCAATGATATACAACTGCCTAACTGCAGGCTGCGAGAGGGTTTTCCCAAATATTAGCACTGCAAGAGAGATACAGAGCTTGGTAAGTTGAAACATATTTCCTAATAATAATTAATTTTTAATGTCATATTTTGCTACTCTATTTAATTGGAAATAGAATAACTTCACACTTAAAAAAACAGATGTTATTTAACTTTCAGGTAGAGAATAACATAAATGTGCTCAGTGCTTTCATTGAGTTCAAAGATAATTTTATGGTTGTGAGCAACTCAAAATATCACAAACCTTCATATTTCAGAAAATGCATACAGTTAACATATTTTGTTTCTTCTCTAAGTAATGAGAATAATTATTTATTGATTAGGTAGTGCTTTACCTTTTGTAGGTAATAGAAATAAAGGACAATTTTTTCACATATTTCTGTCTTTAGCAAAGTAAAATGTTGATTCCTCTCTCCTGATACTGTCTATACAGAGTATAACTCTAATAGACTTAGAAGGATGACAATTTAAAGAGAAGAAAAGATACAATGAAGAAAAGATAAAGAATTTCAGTACAAGATGATAGGATATTAACAATAGTGATCATTTTGCTTATTGTTATCTTCAAAGTAATAGTTTAGATTATGATATATAAGCATGCAAAATTGATCAAACAATATAAGCACTGTTTCTTGAAATGAAATTATAGAAATTAGTACAAATATATATTTGCAGTCCTTTTTTCTTAATTATGTAACAATAAGAGGAGACAAAGGGAGAAGGAAATGAGACAGCTTTTGTATTAATGGAACAAAATGCACTTGTATGATGGTTAATAACATCTGTCCACACATCTGAACCATGGGGTGCCTAGACATTCAGCTAGCCATAATTCTGGGTGTAACTGTGGCAGTGCTTCTCTATTAGGTCAACATTTACACTGATTGAATAAAGTGCCTTGTGCCCACTCAGGTGGGTGAGCTTCAGCCAAATTACTAAAGACTTCACTTACAGGTTACACATAGATGTCCCCAATACGCCTCATGCATTCCTGGCTGTAGCTTCTGGGAGGTGGCTAGATCATAGCTGTGTGATGCTGTGATAAGTGTGTAATAGAAAGCCCTATCTGAGTGCGGGTAGTACCAATCAATTGGCTTGTAGCTTGAGTGGAATAAAAAAGGAAAGGAGGGTTCACTGCTTTCTGCTTCTTGTCTGGCGTGGGCAGATTGCTTCTTCTCTGCAGTGTCTTACTTCCATGCTACTTCTTCTTGGAGCCAGCTGACAATGACCTGACACCTTCACAAATCGTGAGCTGAAACCATCCTGTAACCATTTAAATTATCCGTGTGGGGGATTTTGTCCTAGCAATGAAGAAGTAGCTAAGAGTTAAATAAAATGGTTTTGTATGGCAGATTTCCTTTTGCCTGTTTTAAAGTAGAACATCAAACTTTTCTCCCCCTGCCCCTTTCGGACTCCTTTGAATCACTGGCTCTTCTTAGAATTTGATGCTGCCAGAAGGAAACTTGCATCTTTGGCATTCCTGGTTTTCAAGCTTCCACTCTAACTGTGCTATCACCTTTCCTAAGTCTACAACTTGGTAGCTTGAATATTCTTATATAGGTTTCTGTGTGTAAGATCTTCCCCATTATCTTGTGCTTGAATGATATATTTATGTTTTTGCTCTACAGTTATAGACCAAAGTTCATTCAGAATGTGTTTCTCAGATGAGCCTTCTTTGAAACCCCCAGATTGGTAGTTCATAAGGAAACATAATTTTGCCATTGCCATATGTCCAACCTGCTATCCTAATATTTCCCTCTCTGAAAGAAGCACAGTAGAATTAAATTTTAATTACCATAAATTTTAGATAGAGATTGCTGATATAAAATAGCCTAAAATATATCGACATATTAAACTACAAACATTTGTCTTACCTTCAGGTTTATGAAAATATCTACCAAAAAATTACAGTAAAACTCAATACCAAAACAACAATAACAACTGTAAAACTGGGTACAGTTAGTGTCACAATTACTGACAAGACAATGAAACGCTTCTCAGTTAGATCAGGAGCAAGGTCAGGATTTCCCTTCTCCCTATTCATTTTCAATATTTTACTAGAAGATCCAGCTAATCCAATGAGGTCAAAAAAGAGATAACAGGTAGACTAGTGAGAAAAAGAAGAAAACATTGTCTATTGAAAAAATGTTAAAGAATCAAGAAAACAAAACAGCCTCTAGACTTCTAACTACTATCAGAATATTTTAGGATATAAATATAAACTAGTAAAAAATGGAACATGGAATTTAAACACAAAATCATTTATATTACCTAGGGCCAGGGAGCTAGCCAGGGCCAGGGACTTAGTTTTGTGCTTGTCTATCAAACATGACATCCTGAGTTGAATTACCAGTATTCCCCTCAAAATGCTACCCCAAAATGAAGTTTATGTTAAAAAAAAAAACCTAAGAGATTATATAAGATCACTATGAGGAAAACTAAAAAAATAATAATAATAAAAATAAAAAATGTTGATGAAATAATTTATAAAATCTAAATATCTAAATAAAGAAGATTGTCTCAGTTACTGTTCACTCATCGCTGGGAGAAAATACCCCACACCCAAAATTAAGGAAGAAAAGAATTATTTATCTCACAGTTTGTGGAGGTTTCACTCTATACTTGGCTGGCTCCCAGGCAGAGAGGCAGATGACAGAGGGCAGCAGTTCATGGCAGCAGAAAACAGCAAAGAGCAGAAAAGGAGGAGCTAGCTGCTGTGGTGTCTGTGAAGCCTCTCTCTCTTCCTTCTAGGCTGACTGCGAAGGTGAAGCTCCTCCAAGAAAGTGGTGCACTGCACAGTGGCTCAGGGAAGATCGGAACTCCTCCAAGGAAGTGGGGAGCAAAGTTTTCCTCAACCCCTTTATATCCTTAAAGTGCTGAGTCACTCTGGTGCAGAGTCCTTCCCACTCTGCAGGTTGGGGCCATCCACCCCCCAGGGCATCGAACCTCAGAGCAGATCCAGCCAAGTTGACACAAGGTATCAATCACTTCAAGGTTCAATTTCATGTTCATAGGCAGGACGATGAAATATCTCAAGAAATCAATTCTACCCAAGTTGATCTATAGACTCAAGGCAATTCCCATCAAAACCTGAGCAAGTTATTTTATGCATTTCTGTAAACTGATACTCAAGCTTAGGGACAGCTGCAAATGACCCAGAATATCCAGGACAATATTGCAAAAGAAAAAAAATAGAAACAGTAGTTGTGACATGACTCCAAGAATTACTGTTACATAACATTAGTAAAGACAATGTGGTAATGACAGATAGATATATGATCACCAGAACATTTGATAGATGCCCAGTATAATGAGCTAAACTTTTACAAAGGAGCAAGCATAATACAATGTATAAAAATACAAATTTTTTTCAACAAGTGGTACTGTAACAACTAAGTTATTTATGTGCAAAAGAAAACAATGCAAAGTTATATTTAGACTCAGATAAAATTCTTTTACAAAAATTAACTCAAAATATATTGCACATCTTGAATATAAAGCAAAAAATATGAAACTCATAGAAGGAAACATAAAAGCAAAAATAAATGAACCTGGCTATTTAGAGCATCTTTATTGATATTTGCCCAAAATTAGTAGCAACCAAAATTTCAGTAGCAGGAAAACTTTCTGGATATTGCTATTTCACTGTCAACTTAAAACTTTCTTTCTTTTCCTTTTCTTTCTTTCTTTTTTTAAAGACTTAATTCATTTCATTTTTCTTGTGAAAAAAAAAAAAAAACCTTTATGTTGTTGCTACTGCTGGATCTTGAGTCCTCTGGACAGAGACTCTGGTGTGGGTTTTCACAAGATGGTCAGTGAATTCCTGATAGGCAGACTTGGTGAACACAGTCTCTTTCCAGAGGTCAGGGGTAAAATAGCTGTAGGTGTTGGAGATGGTATCAAAGGTGGTCTTAGCAAAGTTGCCCAAAGTAGCAGTGCAGCCCCTAGCAGAGGTGTAGCAGTCATCAATACCAGCTATCATCAGCAGCTTCTTGGGCACAGGGGCTGAGACAATGCCAGTGCCACTAGAGTCAGGGATCAGACACACCAACACAGAGCCACAGCAGCCCATCACCTTGCAAGGAACAGTGTGGGGCTTGCCGATCTTGTTTCCCCAGTAGCCTCTCCAGACAGGGACAATGGAGAGCTTGGCCTGGATTATGGTCCCATGAAGGGCAGTGGCCACTTCCTTGGAACACTTTACACCTAGGGCAACATGGCCCTTGTAGTCCCCAGTGGCGACAAATCCCTTGAACCTGGTCCACTGGCCCGCTTGAGTTTGCTTCTGCACAGGCATGAACTTCAGAACTTTATCCTTGAGGGATACGCCCAGGAAAAAGTCTATAATCTCAGACTCTTTGATGGGTAAGGGAAAAAAGGTAAATTTCCTCCAGGGACTTGAACAGACAGCCCAGCTTGGTGACAGGAATCCACTCTTTGTCCTCAGCCTTACTGCCATGCCCGTGACCTTGAAGGCCACTGCAGGAGCCTCTGTGGAAGCCACTGCTGCCTCCCATGCCTGGGCACCTGTGTCATCTACCATTTGGTGTTTCCCAGAAAAAGAAGATAAAACTTTCTCCAATAAAGTCCTATAATAATACTTACAATGACACAAATTCAGACTTTTCTCATTTAGCTTTCTTTGTGATCCACTTTTTATCATGTCCTCTGCTTCATTAAATTCAAATTGCTCTATGACATAACCTAATAATTTTGAATTTTAAAATGATCAATACACACACACACACACACACACACACACACACACACAAAGATACACCTGACACTCCAGCTTCATTTCTTTTTTATTACTACATGTTTGCAGTACTAACACATTACAACCATCTCAGCAAGAGGGAACACGTATAGCTCAGTTCTTTTTGATACTTTTCACTTTTCCCCCCACCTAGTGTTGTAACTCAAAAATCAGATGACAAGGAGGCAAGTCCAAAAGCTAAAAGAAGCGCTTTATTTTAGCTGGTACCCAGCGGCAACACCCGGCACAAAGTGACTAAATGCTTATCCAAATTTTACAAGGAATATCTTAAGAGCCTGAACAAGGTTAATTAAGCATTTTATAATAAAAGCCTTAAGTTTTAACTTATCTTTTATCTCATTAAATTAAACTTAGGAGAAAGGGTCGAATTTTTTTTTATACTTAAATGTTTCGGTCCCACAACTGTTCTGCTTTTGGAGGTAGCTCCTTCTGGTGTCACCCAGAAGTTGGTTCTCTCCACTGTGTCTCAGGTTTAGTCTCCCGAAGGAGATTTTCCCAGAACACTAAGCTAGGACATGGCTTTTATATGTGTCCTCCTGGACGGGCATATTTTTTTTTTTCTCATTCGACCCAGAGTCGGGGTAGGTATCCTTTTTAGAATGACTTTCCTGTCTTCAGCGTTAACAAACATTCATTTTTTAAGGGCTTTACCTAGCTGGAGCAATCAGAGTTTTTAATTTTTACATGCCTTTTAAAAAGGCAAGTACAAAGAGATAGGAAAATTAGGGGTAAAGTCAAAGCAAGGAAACTGAAACAGATCAGGTCCGACATTCCCTCTAGCATGTAGAGGGGGATCAGAACCAGTCTATCCCAGTGAAACCTGTCCTCCAAGTCTTTAAGAATGTTGCTGACCTATTGTCTTTTAACTGGCAAAAGGAGTCCCGTTTTTATACAGGCATGTACATTTTTTAAGTTTAAGCTGGCTAAAAGTTCCATTTTACAGAAGTTTACATAAAAATCCAATAGGAAGCTTATTAACCTTACCCTCTCTAGTGCTATTGTCTAAAATTGAACAAAGAATACCAGTACATTTAACAAGTAGTTTAAATGTAGCATATACAAATATAAAATAGTCATAAAATGTCCCATGAAAGAAATATTATAACCTTATAACAATTTTATGTTTTAGCTTAAATTTACCAACATATTTTGACCAATATTTTAACAACTGTATAATGAATTTAGTACCAGTTGGCAGATGGAACAAGCAGGTTCTGAGGGTGATGGTTGGGAGTCACAGCCGCTTCTTCTTAGTTGGTGGAATTAGCCAGTTGTGTCTGGGAATGGTGTCCAGAACAGCAAACCTTGAGTCATGTCAGAGGTCAGCAACATACAGTGGAGGATGTCTGCTCAGAGTCCTTCGGGGAGCTAGGAGGGGGATCCCGAGA
>NW_004524582.1:4001542-4021316 GCF_000260255.1 Octodon degus
TATTGTTTGTATTGGATTGGCTCCGAGTATCTGGATGGACAGGCGGGTTAAAGAATGACACCGCGAAGACTTGAGCTGTGAAGAAAACAAAATTGCCCTCAGGAGGCCAAGAGATATTAAAGGGGGACCATTTAAGTTTACAAGGAGTTTATATTTTTGCCAGGGAACACAGGTTCTCAGAATCGCTTTTACTTGTTTTTTGAAATCTTTAAAACATTTGTAACAGACAAAACATAGACATACATAAATAGACCAAACAATACCAAAAACAAATAACAGGCGCCCAAATACCAAACAAATGGACCCAAACAGGCCCAGACAAATCTTGTATGGAGGCAGACCCCCTACAATCAGTGCAAATGAAAATCTTGTAGGGGTATAGAGTATTAATAACTCTCAAGGAGGAATTAACTTTACACAAGAGGCAGGAAAAACAGTTAACATGTAACACAGAGAATCTCAAAGGGAGATGTGAAATGAGAGGTCGCACACATGCGGCTAGCCCCCTACAGTAAGAATTTGTAGGAGTAGGGGGTAGGGGTAAAAGAACCTTACCTAAAGAGACCCCGGAGGTCATGGAAACCTCTACATATGACCGAAGTCCATAATCCCTAAAGGCGACCAATTGGAGAAAGCGACACCTAGGTCTGTTCGCCTCCCTGAAAACAGAGCTCTGCAGCAAAAGGGACACCTAGGTCTGTTCGCCTCCTCACAAGTGAGAGCTCTCAAAACCAAGTTAGTAAACCAAGTTAGTGGAGGAAATGAAAGGAGAACCAAGTTAGTAGGTTAGTAGAGGTGTATTAAAAGAACCACACTTGAAGAGACACCAGAGGTCATGGAAACCACGGTTCGCAATTCTAAAAGCAACCAAAGATGTGTCTGAAAGGAGAAGCAAAGTGAAAGGAAAGGTTGACATGGAGACCAAAGTTTTTTTTTTTTTAAATCTGTAAAGCCAAATCAAAACCAAGCCGGCGTGACAAAATTTAGGTTGAAATTTACTTACCGCATCAAAAAGAAGAGGCCTTCAGGGATCCCGGACGAGCCCCCAAATGTTGTAACTCAAAAATCAGATGACAATGAGGCAAGTCCAAAAGTTAAAAGAAGCGCTTTATTTTAGCTGGTACCCAGCGGCAACACCCGACACAAAGTGCCTAAGTGCGCGCCGAGCATTGACAGGGATCAGTATTTAAGCTTGAAAACCACAAAAACAGGGAAAGGGGTTGAGAAGCAGTGTCATCAGTTTATGGGGAACAGATATCATAAGACTTGGGTCACAGGGGTGAGGAATTGGGAGGGGTCGGCGCATACAGAACAGGAACTCGGCGAGGTTAGAAGGGCAACAAAATGGAGTCAATTTTGACAGGGTACAACACCTACTGCCCTTCTCCTCTTCAGCCCTATTTCCCATTTTTTTTTGTACTGTTGATATTATCAAACTTATCTTTACAGGTAGGTATAAATTTTGTATTTACTGACCTTATTATGTCCCTGGATAAGGCATATATTTGTTCAAATTATTTCTCCTTCACTTACACCTCTCTTCTCACCAAGGAATTCTTGGTTCTCTGCTCATTTTCAAGATGTCTATCCCTTTGTCTCAAATGGTCTTTCATTGTGGCATTTATTTCTACTTTGCCTTACTCAAATAATAACATATAGTGACTAAACTCGTGTGTCTGACTTACTTCACTCAATGTTATGTTTTCCAACTGCATCCATTTTCCAACAAATATCATTATTATTACTTTTTTATGTGTGTATTTTAGAGAAGGGTCTACAGGGTGTTCAGGGTCTCAGTACTAATCAGACTTGTAGTGATCCGCCTGTTTACAGCCTCCCAAAAGCTGGGAATACAGGCCCGCACCACGATGCGCAGCCTCAATCGCCATCTCAGTGTGCCCTGGGGGTGGGGTTCACGTGGCAGGGCCAGGGATCAAACCCCCGTCCCCCATGCCTGGTTGCAGGTGCTTTAATGCACTGAGCTACTTGGCCAGCCCATTATTATTATTATTATTATTATTATTATTATTATTATTATTATTATTATTATTATTATTATTATTATTATTATTATTTTTATTTATTTATTTGGTACAGGCTCTCGCAGCTCAGACTCATAGCGATACTCCTGTTTTCAGCCTCCCCATCACTGAGATTACTGGTGTGAACCACCATGGCCGGGGGGTGGGGGGGTTTGGCTGCGTATATGGTGGTGCTTGGGATCAAACCCCGGTCTCTGCCTTTGCTTAAATTTGCCTTAGTTTGTTGAGCTATCTTTCCAGCCCATTTTCCTACAAATATCTTAGAATTTTCTTGAGAATTTCTGAACAGTAGATCTTTGAAAAGTGCATGTGTGTGTTCTATGTGTGTTGCTTGAAAAGTTCCCCAATGATGAGTAGAAATATATAATCCAGGTCAATAATCATTGAAAATGATATACATTGGTTTGAAGTCATTTCTTCAATTTCTACCTCTGTTCCCCATTACACTGCCTCCCACTTTACTCTATCAACAAATGCCATGCACTGCTTTGCTGTTTCTATGATTTTGGGGGCTCCAGATGGTTGAGCAGTCACAGCAAATCCAATTAACTTCCTCATTTTCAGAACACTGCTCCTATAATTTCTATTATAAACCTGGAAGCTGCTCATTGCAAAACCTTCTTAAATACTATATTTTAGGTTTCAATTATTTGTCATAAGATACTCTATCATATAATTGACTAAAACTAAAGGATCAAAAAAATGCGATGTGTATTGATGGCATGAACTTTCTAGACATTTTGCATATGGTAACTTACTTAATTTTTATCTAATCTTGTGAGATAGGCATTGTTCTTATTCTCATTTTAAAGGTCCAGAAGGCAGCACTCAGTGCTTTTAATTAACATGCTCAACATCAGACAGAGTTCACGGCAGCACTAGCAGATCCACCGAGTGTCTCTGGCTCTAGAAGCTTTGCAGCACTTGTGGTAGAGGATCCCTTCTTGCATCCCCAAGGACCAAAGTGATGCTCTAAGTGCTTTATTAATTACCTCTAGTTTGTTACATTGAAATCTTTCTCTCTACTCGTTTAACCATGCATTTTCTCTTCACTACTTTTTCTGCTTCTCTGATTTAGAATTGTCTCACTAAAACTGCAGTTTATGAATGAATAGCTTCATTAAATAATAAGATACTATGGTTATGGGTGCCATGCAATCTTTACACTGATAATTTACTCCACCTAGAATCATACAACACAGTTTAAGACTTATATTTTATGTTATTTATAATATGCCTACTTTTTGAATGAGTTAAAATTTATTTATGATAAAATACCTAGATATAGTTAGCTCTTACATTCAAGATTCTATGTGAAATTACTCTCAGGCACTCAAAGAACAGATAGAGAGGAAAACAAGGAGAATGAATTAAATCTGACATTAGGTATAAAATCAATAATGCTTAAATAGGAATTCATCTATTTCAGGACACAAAGTGGGATCCACTGCAAAGAAAATATAATATCCAATTGAACTCATACCAAATATTTAAAACCACTTTTTAAATTCTATTTTAGCTTCTTGATGTATCTAATATTTAGCATGTGTCTATTTTAGATTATGTTTCACTTTATTTTTATTTTTTAAAGAGAGTAAAAAATAGTATTAAAACAAAAAGCTACAAGTGATACAGAATTTCAGTTAAAATGATTTGAATTTCAGTCTTTGTTGTAATACAGTGTTGTTTTCCAACCAGGAATTCATATTACTAGATATATGCATGTAAAATTGGAACAAAAGAAAAAGTATATAAGAAATTAAGAAGAGAAAATGTACCAACAATTGAAAAAGACAACAAAATAAGTTAAATATTATCTTCTAATTTCATATACCAGCAGAAATGCACAGTAGAGTTGTCCAATCCATCCTGTACATGCACCTAAATAATTCTATTTCCCCCACTCCCTCTTCTTTCATTCTTCCCAACTCAGTACTCTTTCTTTTTGAATGAGTTCATTCCCCATCGCAGTATCTATTGTAGCCTTCAGATTTCATTTTCTCTTTCAAGCTCTCACACTAAGGAGACAATATCATGTTTGTACATGCAGGTCTGATTTTTTTCATTAAATAAAATTATGCTCTCTAGTTGCAGCCATTTAATGGAAACAAGACCCAAATGTGTCCTCTGTTACAACTGAATATACTTTATACTCCATTGTGTAAATATGTCTACATCTTCTTTGTACATTCTTTAGTTGATGGGCATCTGGGTTGTTTGCAGGGTTTAGCTATAACAATTTTCACTGCTATAGACATGGGTGCACATATATCGCTGTGGTATGAGATTTTCAGTTCTTCTGGAAAAATACCTAGTAGGGTAATATCTGGCTTGAACAGGATCTCCAAACCTAGCTTTCTAATGAATCTCCACACTGATTTAAATATTGGTTGTAACAGTCTGAACTCCCACCAATAGTAGAGAAGTGTTCCTTTTTCTCCAAATTCCCTCCAGAATTTGTTATTAGCAGATTTCTTGATGTTAGCTATTCTTTCTGGGGTGAGATGGAATCTCACTGTTCTTTTAATTTGCATTTCTTGAATGACCAATAATGAACATTTTTTCAGATATTTACTTTCCATTTGTATTTCTTCCTCTGAGAAATAGATATGCATCTCAGTGCCCATTTTTAAATCGGGTCTTTGAATTTGCAGGCATGATTTTTTAAAATTCTTCACATGTTCTAGATAGAAGTCCTTTATCAGAGGGAGAGTTGGCTATAATTTTTCCCAGCTTGTTGATTTTTCTTTTTATTGTGTTGGAGATTTGCTTTGAAGTGCTTTTTTTTTTTTTAAGATGAGATCCAACTTGTTGATTCTTTTAACTATTTCCTATGCAGTTCTGTTTTTGTTCATGAACTCTTTATTTATCCTTATGCCTTTAAGATTTCTACCTTCATTTTCCTGTAGAATATTTAGTATTTCTGTATTAATATTTAATTCTTTGATCCATTTTGACTTTAGTTTTGTGCATGGTGATAGGTTGGATCTAGTTTTAGCCTTCAGCATGTGGAAAGCCAGTTTTTCCTTCATCATTTATTAAAGAGACTATCTTTTTTCCAGTGAGCATGTTTGGTCACTTCACCAAAGGTAAGGAGGTTGAGTGTGTTTGCAGTTGTGCTGCATCGTATAATCTGTTCTACTGATCTTCATGTCTGTCTCTATGCCTGCACCATGCTGATTTTATCACAGTAGCTTTATAGTATAACTTTATATAACTTTATAGTATAACTTTATATAACTTTATAGTATAACTTTATATAACTTTATAGTATAACTTTATATAACTTTATAGTATAACTAACTTGAGGCCAGGTATTGTGGTATCGTCTTTCTTTCCATTATTATTCAGGATTGCTTTTGATATTCTGGATCTCTTCTGGTTCCAAATGAATTTGAGTAAAGGCTATTCTATTTCCATGAGGTACACTAATGGTATTTTAACTGGGATTGTAATGAATCTATATAACAATTTTGGGTATATGGCCATTTTCACAATGTTGGTTCTTTCTATTCAAGAGAATGGAAGGCATTTCCATTTGCTCAAATCCTCTTTAATTAGATATTATTTTAATCACTTATAATATTGCCTCATATTCCAGATAGCTAAATTCAGCTTGTTCTCAGCTTTGTGTTTGGGTGCTACCTCAAATTTTATGTTCTGCCTTATTTTCTCAAACAATATACTTCTGTCTCCATCTCTCCTGCTGAATTCTGGGATCACTGAGGCATGACAGTTTGCCTTACCTTAAACTTCATCCAAGAACACTGAAGGATTTTGTTTTCTCACAACAGTGTGACTTCAACAAGGCCTTGTACATTTGTGAAAATGTATAGGTGGCATGCAACCCTTATTTAATGAAATGGCTATTGTAGGTTTACTTGCTTTGGCATGAAAGACAAGCAGGAGTGATAAAGATCTTTCATTGCTCAACATTGGAGGTCTGCATAAGAGAAGCAAGGTCCCTAGGGGCAGAGGGGGACAGACAAATAAATTATAGGGCTGGGTTGGATGTGAGATTTGTATGTGCTGTACGGTGTCCTAATAGGTGCTGATTAGGGCTCACAAAAAACAAAACAGTAAGTTCAGTGTTAACCAGGGGAAAGAAGACTTCAATCAGTCTTGTTGGCTCTGGGATCCCCATACCATTCTGAGTCATTGCCATGGTGCCCCAGAAGACCACAGAATGGGCATAGACCCATTGGCCATCACCTTGAACAACTTCACTGCCTGGTAGCCAGGACAGAAGGTGAGGCACAAAGATTTACATGAGCTTCATTATATTCATAACTAACATTTCAAAGGTTCTTAAGTGAAATGTAAGTATTAACCTTGGATAACATTTAGAGAGAGTTTGATAAGCTGTGGTAAATATCCTTTCTTGTTTATTATTTCTTATTCTTTAAAACATGTATGAGTGATTACCTGATCCACTATCAACTGATTGAACTGAAATATAAGTTAAAATGCTGAATGTCACAGCTATAATTGCTTGAACTGGAATTCTGCCTTACCACTAAGCAACTTAATAGTGTGAATTCAACATGCAACTCTCTTCAGGGTATTATGGCCCTTCACTGTCAAACTGATACCTCAAAAATGATAAAAAATAAAAATAAAAAATAGATATTGTATAGGATACCTCAAACAAATACTTAGAAAATATGATCAATCTACTATTTCATAGCATTAATTGCTAAATTGAAATTTTTTTAAATTTTGAAATATCGGACACAGTTATTTTTCTGGTGATACTTTGGAAGGGGTGTTTACAATCATCTTCAAGTGTGTAAAGAAATATATTTATGCCACTGAATAAATTTAAATAAAATAAACAGAACTTTAAACATAAAAACTAAAGCATATATTAGTGACGATCTTGGCACTAGTTGAGTATACTAATTGCAAGATTTGTGATCTGAGGAATTCCAAGGAGAAATATGTTCAACATGTAAAATTCCAACCTGGTTGTATTTTGAACAAAACCTTTGCAGTTTCATCTTAATAATTTTTCTATAGATGCAAGCCTGCATGTATATCTCTCTCAAAATTTTTAACTCAAAATTGAAGAGTAAATTTTACTCAGAGGATGTGTTTTTATATGAAGGTAACTTTTTTATAATTCCTTGGAGAATGTGTGTTCCATACACAATTTTTTCATGACTTTACCATATTTTTGTAACACTTTAATTTCTTTAGCAAAAGTGTAAGTAAAGCATTCATTTCAAAAATGTTCTGCCATTTATTTAGAAGCCAATTTTCTCATACAATTTCTAGTATCTTAAAATATAAATACAGCTGCTTAAAATTAATTAAAATCCTAAAACTAAAATTCACACATTTTATAGACATTATGTACTAATTCCAATAAAAATTCATATGTCAATCAATAAACTTAAAGTAGATTATTATATGAATACTAGATTAAAGCAATGGGCATAAAAAATAGGCTTTGTTGAAACCCTTAACTCTAAAGTAGTAAACTTCTCCTAACTTCCTAGAATAAAATGATATTGAAAGGCTAAGTTTACTCACATATCAATATATTTTATCTGTGGAATTGAGGAAATCACCTACACAAAATATGTCAGGTTCTATTTTGAGAAGATTGAGTATTATTGAAGTTTAGGCCTAAATTATGTATGTTTAAACCACCTAAAAAGGGAATAATGGTGCATTCTATTCCTCAACATTGCCTTAAAAATCCTTAAAATTTAATTTCAGCAATTTTGCGGTGATCTAATTAAAATAGTTCAAAAGCCTAAAGCTGCAATACGTGAAGTGATATTATGCAATAAATCCTGTGGCAGAATAGGTTGTAGCTGTCAAATTTAAATAATTTATGGATATTTGGGATACAACAAGGAACTTCTTTTTAAATGTATTAATTTGTAATTTTTTATAAATTGCTAAGCTTTAGAATTAGACACATTTAAGTAATGACACTTAGTTGTAGATAAAAAATGGTGTTCTAACTTTTATCAAAATCTCATTAATCATTTCAATCTGAAAATATTGAAGTGTTTTAAATACATGGCTTTGACAGTGCAAACAGTGAGATTAAGGCCAAATGAGCTGCCCTTCAGGAAAGATTGATTTAGATTACAGGTGGATAGCAAGATTCAAGTTGAAAGGTAATCAGATTGCATAATCAAAGCATTCTCCAGAGACATACAGTACAGCTTAGTTATGTCTTGATACATAAATTGCACGTCTTGTCAATTCAAAATCCATCTTCTCTAGAGTCCCGATGCAAAAAGAAGAATAAATGAAAATTTACGCTTAATAGTTTGATGTGAAAGCCCACAGAGTTCTAATTTTTAAATCGGCTTATTCCTTGTGTAGAGGAAGTAAAATCTGTTGTTAAATGAATAGCTCTAAAGGGAAAGTGATTGTAAAGATGAATTCTATCTTTCAATTTGGCATTAAGAGCAGGGTCTGGGATTGGATCCCCAGCACCATGTGCTGTGCCAGCCCCACCGCTAGGGGGCACTGAGACTGCAACTGAGACTGGTCGTGGTGGCACACACCTGTAATCCCAGCACTTGAGAGGCTGGAAACAGGAGGATCACTATGAGTTTGACCCTTTACTAAAGAATGAGGGGAAAAAAAGCAATTTGCATTAAGAAAAACTAAACTAAAATATTTTGAGATTAAATTCAATAAATTTGGATTGGAAAAATTTGGTGTTCTCCATATTATACTAGTACAACAGTTGTACATATAGCTATACATTTGTAACATACTATATCTGTACAAACTGATTCTCTACATTAAAGTGACTTCTAAATACAAAAAAGAGTAAAGATATACTTGTATGTACACACACATATATATATATATATATATATATATATATATATATATATTCCCACTATGCAGTTTAGACTCCCAGTGATCCTGCTGTCTCAGCCTCCCCAGTGCTGGGATTATAGGCATGCCAAAACTTGCCAGCTGTCTGGGTCCACACAATACATCTGGGCTCCAGGTCAGCGTGACATGTGGTACCAGGGCTCAAACTCAGGACATTGCACTTGCCAGGCAGGCACTTTGCTGAGCTCTCTCCCCAGCCCATAAATTAAATTGGCCAACAAATGTAAACTATTTAATCATTTATATATGCTTTTGTGAGCAATTTTTTCAGTATAAGGTCATAATATGCACTAAGTCTAGAAAAGAACTGTAAATTCAAACAGGTATAAAGTGTGCTTCTCCAGTAGGATCCATTTTTTAATGACAATGCATACACATACATTTGATCTTGATTAAAAATAGAATAAGATTAAGTAAAGCAAAGTCAACAAATAGGCAGCAATAATAATTATTTTACAATATAATCTTAACTTCTGAAATTCTTATTGTTAATAACAACTATCATATTTTAAAGGTGGAATTACTTTATCACACTTTATAATAAACAAATAATGAAAAATAGTTCCTAAAATGAGAGATTTCTCTATTAATTTTAATTATAGGAACATTATTGTCATATTTAAATACGTGCCTGAAATCTAGCTAAACAGTGAAAATATTAGAATTTTTCTATGTATACTTTGCAATAGATATTTGCTTTTAAAATACTTTGCTCTGTTATGCATCAGTGTAACTTATGAAAGTGATTTTAGTAGTCAATATCACTTTATTTACACTTTTTCTGTTTTCCTCACTAATGAATATGTTCCATGTCCCCATCTAAGAAGCTTTGAGCATCATCTAGATAAGAGCTATAATGCTAGCTATTTCATTTCTTACCTTAGCTGTTGGCTTGCTTAAACATAAATAACAGAGATAAATCAGGATAAGATAATCAGAAAATATGTTTGAATCAGCACTATGTTTGTTATAGGCTTAGAACAATGGTTTGCAATATTTATTGCACTGAGAATTGCTGACAAGTCTTATTGATGATTTTAATTTCTTTCTTACTTTCCTTCTTTCGTTTTCTTTCCTTTCCTTTCTTTGTTTTTACTTGGAATCAGACTCAGGGCCTTATGCTTGCCAGGTAGGCACTGTGCTGCTGAGCTGTCTCCCAGTGATTTACATTTCTGTAATTCTTTCTCTAGTTTCTCATTCCTACCTTGGATAGCACCAAATAATTCATCCTCTTGGTCAGTGTCTAAGTGAATCTAAAAATTAATCATAGAGCAGGTTTTAAGAAACAGCATAAGCAAAATACAAGTTTAGTTTCTTTAGCACTGTAAAACTTTGCTTTAGGGAAGAAGATACTGTCATAGTCACGTTTTACTTGATGCTGGGACAAATACCCGACACTCAAAATGAAGGGAAGAAAGATTTATTTAGCTCACAGTTACTGGAGGGTTCAGTCCATATTCCGCTGGCTTCAGTGCAAATGACATCAGAAAACAATGAAGAGCAGAGGAGGAGCAGCAGCTGCGGCGTCCGTCAAGCCTCTCTCTTCCTTCTGCGCTGACTGTGAAGACCGGCACTCCACAATGAAGATCCGAGCTCCTCCACAGTGGTGCAGCAGCAGCTCAAGCTCCTCCAAAGACTGGGGCTTCTCCATGAATGTGGGAGAAGTGGGGAAAGATGGCAGGAAGCCTTCCTCAATTCTTACGCCCTGCCCAGCTGTGGGGCAAGGTCCCCGAGCGTATAACTGCAGGATCTGATTCGGCCAACTTGACAAAATGTATCAACTAATACAATCCACCCCATGTCAACTTGGTAATCAGATATACACTATTTTAAGCCAATTTCCAGGTACATAGACATGCTTAAACATTTTACAACTTGAACATTGTATAACATTAGAACCATGACATGTTACCCTGGCCCTCCAAAGACTCATGCACATCCATTTATGCAAAAGACATTTTAACCCATCTCTAAGAGTTGCCAAAGTCCTAACGGTTTCAGTAATGCTAAAAAGTTGAAGTCCCAAGCTTCCAAGATCTAAGGCAAACTCTTAGCTGTGAGCCCCTCTACAAATGAAAAGTTAAACACTTCCAACATGCAAAGGCACAAGATAAACACGACCATTCCAAAAGGTAAAATAAAAAAGCAGGATACAAACAATTGGGACCAAAACAAGCCCAAAGTCCAGAAGGACAAATGTGAAGTCCTGTAGTTCCCTGTGGACTATTCAAAGTGCCCTGTAATGAGCTGTGAGCTCCAAAAGCCTTACTTGGCTCCACCCCTATGGCACTCCTGTTGGTAACTTTTAAGGGTTTTCTTTCAGGTCTGCTTTGCTCCCTTCTTGAAACTTTTCTTAGATCATACACATTCCTGGCTTTTTCAAACTTCTGAGGTTTCCAATGAACAGGCTTCTCATTCAAAGCTTCACACACTGTCCTCTCAGGGACACACTTCCTGGCCTCCCAAGCCTTCTTCTGAAATCTGGGTGGAAACCTTCTTAACCTCAGAACTCCTGCATTCTGCATATGCCTGCAACCAAAGCCATGTGGATGATGCTAAGGGCTGCTGCCAGGTGGAGCAGTAGCCAGGGGTTCTTCTCCCTTGGCTGTAGGGGTTGAGTGCCCAGATTGCTGAGCACTCTGACCCTGATTCCAAGAAACAAATTCTCTATGCCAGTACCATTATGCAACCTGGTGTGGCTGCCACCTCCATTCTGGAGCCTGGTGTGGCCACTACCTCCATTCTGGAACATGGGGCTCTGAGGCTTTTTCCTCCAAAGCAAAGTCCTTCACCCTTGTGATTCTGAGGCTGCAAAGGGCAAGAGCCTGCCACCTCCTGTGATGTCTTCAGGACATCTTTTCCACTCTCCTGTTCCAGCAATGGAGATCCTCTCAGCTTTGTCTTCACAGTTTAAATCATCCAAACTCACAATATTTTAAATCATACTTTTGGGCTCTTTGCTTTTCATTCTTAACATAAATCTAGCTAAAATCCACCAACAACAACCATGCCACTTCCCCAATATTTGGCTCCTTTGAAATTTCCTTTTCAAAGGTAACTGGTCCACTGTGCTTAATTTCAGTCTCAGGCAAAGTCTCTGTACAGGAGCAAAATGCAGACAAACATTCTACTAACCCATAGCACAAATCATTCACAGTCCAACAAACAATGCTGTCCTTCTTCCCAGAAGAAACCTCCCCTGCCTGGTCTTTACAATCAGGCTTCCTATCAGCATTCTGGTCTGAGCTCTGACCAGAAGCTCCCAAACAGAACAGCCAAAGCTGTTTCAGTGCTTCGCTTGTAGGTGACATCTCTGAACCTTTCCTGTCTCTTCCCATAAGCCATTCCCAAAAGTTTGTAGTACACATTGTCAGGTATAGCCACAGCAATGACCCCACTTCTCTGGCAACAAATCTTGTCTTAGTTACTTTTTTACTCATTGCTGGCTGGGACAAATACCCATGCTCAGAATGAAGGATGGAAATGTTTATTTAGCTCACAGTTACCAGAGGGTTCAGTCCATATTCCACTGGCTGTAAGGCAAAGGAGAGCATTTCATGCTACAGAAAACAATGAAGAGCAGAGGAGGAGCAGCAGCTGCGACATCCATCAAGCCTCTTTCTTCCTTCTGCACTGACTGCAAAGACTGGCTAATTTAGTGTTCTTTGTTCAAAAGTCTTCTTAATATTTTTCTGAATTGTACCAGGGAGATAGCTCAGCAGTCCAAGAACCTGCATGGCAAGGATTGGAGTTCAATTTTTTTTTTTTTTTTCTGGCAGAACCAGGGATTGAACTCAGACCCTTGCACTTGCCAGGGAAGCACTTATGTTACTGAGCCATCTCCTCGGCCCCTGGAGTTCAGTCCTTGGAACTGCATACCATACTGGCAGCAAGACCCTGGACCAAATAAATAAATAAATAATTTTAAAAATAACTTAAAATATTTTCTGAATCATACTAACACACTCACTTGCACCTTAAAATTCCCATATTTAAATGGGCACACTAATATTTAGTATGTTAGTTGAAATCAATAATGCCATTAAAAACTTAAAACCTTCTTACAGCAATGGGCTACACATCAAAAATGCTGGACCTTTATAATTATTGTATAGAGAAAAAGGTTGAAGATTTCTAAGTAAAGGAAAACTTAGCATATAGCAAGTATTCATACTTAGGTAAAACCAGACACAATGTTATACAGTATTTAATTAGTAGATCATAAACCTGAATGTAAACAGTTCAGAAAAAGTCAAGAAAACACAGCATCTACATGTTTGTGATAGAATTTGTAACATAAAGTTCTCATTTAGAATTTATTAGGCAGGGGCTGGGAAGGTGGCTCAGTAGATTAGGTGCTTCTGTGGCAAGTACAAGGGCCTGAGTTCAATTCCCAGTTCTGCCCCAAAATAAACAAACAAATAAATAATGGAATTTATTAGGCAGCCAACTCCTGAATATAAAGTACTTCAAACAAAACCATGAAGATCAAAACAAGTAAACAACAAAGGTACAAAAACAAATCGATAAAAATTCCATAAATAGTTTATACAGTTAACTTGGGTTCAAAGACACTATATGTCAGAGAAATTAATAATGCACAAGTAAACAAGAAAACACAAACCCCATTCTATCTTACTGATACAGGAAGCTTCACTTCCAAAGCAAATTTCAGGCAATGTACGCATTACTTAGTCTCTTTTCTGCCCTGTAATGCCAATGAAATTAGAAATAATTAATAAATAGTGAAATTTAAGTAACTATTGAGTAGTTCTTGGTAGACTAAATTCCTATTGAGAAGGTTTCAGAAAATCACATTTCTCTACCTTCTCCAACTGAGAAGTTATGTAAACAGAAAAATCAAAAATCAACATTGTTGGACTAATATTTGATAAAAGATGATGATATAAAAATCAATTTATTACAAAATTCTGATGTCCAGTACATGCGTAATCCCTGCCTATATATCTTTTGACATTGGGCAGGGGTTGCGTCCATCCTGTCTTTCTTCTTCAGCTCCCATCTCCGTAAGCTGCACAGTGGTAAGGTTCTGCTTCAGTCAGACAATGGTGTGGATTCTTCCCTCTCTGATCCTGTCTCAGGCACTCATCATTCTTAGTATTGATCAACATTAACTCATAATCATATAGGAAAGGGTTTTACACACTTCCAAATATAACCAAGGCAACCATAGGAAAATGCAGGCCATATATTGAGTATCTTTGATTAGGATTTGTAAATACATCTACAAGTTCAAACTATTCAAAAAATCTTACATGGTCAGAAAAACATACTGAATAAGTTATTTATTTATATATTTATTTTAGATCTGTGTCTATAACTATTCAAGGTCATGGGCCCTATGTAAATAATCATGTAAGCAAATTGAGCATAATTAAGTTTGTGAATCCATTCTGGTAACATTCACCATACACTTTTGCACGCTTTTAGAATCCCTTATTAAACTAGTCTTCATTCACTCCTTTTATTTATTTACTATTATTTATTTATTTATTTATTTGTGGTACTGGGGATTGAACTCAGGACCCTGTACTTGCTAGGCAAGCACTATTATTATTTTTTTGATGGTAAAAAATTTAATGTTTCAAGAGCCAGGGCAAGTGGACTAAGTGCCTGCCTAGGTAAGTGCAGGGACTGGGATTTGATCCTTGGCACTATATGCCTTGTCAGCCCCCACCACCAGGCACGCTGAGAGGGTGACCAAGTTCAGGCATGGTGGTGCACATCTGTAATCCCAGTGCTGGGGAGGCTGAAAACAAGAGGATCACTATGCCTCCAAGTTGAGTAGTGAGACCTGCACAAAATACAAAAATAAATAAATATATAAAAATAAAAAAAATAAAACGTTTGGGAGGAGATGGTTCGGCAGTCTTAGTGCCTGCCTGGCAAGTACGAGGACCAAGGTTCTATCAGGCCATGTTATGCCGGCCCCAGATCCAGGAGTGGTGGCACATGCCTGTAATCCTAGAGCTGGGGAGGCTGAGGCAAGAGGATCTCTACAAGTATGAGCTGCATAGGAAGACCTGCACCAAACAAACGAATATATAATATATATAATATATACATATATATTATATGTATATGCATATGTAATGCTTCAACTTTAATACAATTTAATTACTATCTTGGGAAATTTTATTCTGAAAGAAATCTTGATTGATGATGATATAATATAATATTAGGAAATCATATCACAGAAGGGCTGTTGATTTTTTATTGTATTTTATTTATTCATTTTATTTTTTGAATAGAATAAGAAATAGGAAAAATGCATTAGAGACAAAATTTTGTTAAACGAAACAGTAGGAATTCAACAACAGTGGCTGTCGTGATTTGTGGTTTTCAAGGGAAACAGTACAATGCAGGAAACATTCTATAATGTTATTTTATAAGGAATCACTAAAGGGATCATATACAAGAAGAGCAGGAAGTCTGTCCACATACTAAACACTAAACAATCCAGCCGAGATCCTGGATCCTAACATCCTGCATGAGTCCAGCTGAAAACCTAGAGCTTATAACAATGCCTCCCACAAGTCCAACTTGAGGATTTGATCTCATGACAAACTCCCATGCAGGCTGCTTAGTGAATCTTCACTGGAAAGGCCCAAAGGTCAGTGATGGAAGATAGAAATTCTAGGCCAGAAGGATGAAATATTTGTGTTGGCAGGCTGAGGGATCAGAACTGGAACTGGGAAAAAATACTCAGGGTAAGGACTAGAACTCCCTCAAAGGTACCGCAGCCATCCTCAGCAATGATGCGGTCCTGAGCTCCTCCTCCAACAAGAACAGCTGAGTTCATCAGAAAAGCCAGCGTGACAAGGTCACCCAGGAGAACCAGTGGCTTCTAACAGCTTCTTCAAGCAGCATCCCAAACAGCGGCTCAATTGCTTCTCCCATTCTGCCTCCTATGCTACAGGCAACAGGGTTCAGGGGGTTCTTCCACACTCAGAAGCAAACTAGTTCAACTCAACTGGGTGTAAGAAGTTGCCCACCAGTTAGCTACCCACTAGTTATTGTAGAGTACATTGTTGTCTTCAAGTTTGTTGTTCAGATTATCAGATATAAGCATGAAAAATTACTAAAAAAATTATCAAAAATGAATCAATAAAAGACAAAATGAAGAAAATCTGTTGAAGCATTAACTGTTTCTTTCAAGAGACCAGTAAAAATCAGTACCCTGCAACATTTATGTTATATTATTGTATCATCTGCCTCTGATGGCTTGCTTTAAAAATTGTAAAATATTTTTTCTTCAGATTTCCTGCAGATTTTAAATTGCTGAAAGGCATTTACAAGCAGGGATCCAAGTGTTTAAACAATGTCATAATTTTACAAAGGATTGACAAAAAGTTAATAAGGCAAAAACATTCCTAAATCATTGGTTTTCTTTAGATTTTCCATGTATGTCTGGCATAATCCAGAATGAAGCCATGAACGAGCCTGCATAATGCCACATCACTGTCCATTAATAGCGGCACCGATACATAGAGGAGCTGGGGGGCATCTGAGTTAGAGCTGGAAATAGATCCAGATACATTAGAAAAGTGCTTGCCAGGTCAAGTGTGTGTGTGTGTGTGTGTGTTTTAACCTATGTGATTTGACATCTTATAAACACATTAGGGCTGTGAAAACTGCTAAGGGATGGAAGACCACATCTGTACCTTTCCCTTGCCTTCTTTTGGCTTGTTGTATAATTGAAAATTATTTCATCCTTTAGAAATGCAAGTGCATTGACATTTCTGTGTTGTATCTCACTTCTAATTTCCTGCCCGTAAACATCTTCCAAGAATGCAACTGAACAGCCACGTCCCTGTCCTGCACTAAACATTCCAATGAGCTGAGAGACTGCTCAGAAACCACGGCTTTTCCTCTCTATCACATCTTCAATTGGACAATGGTTGCCGCATTTTTTTCTCAATAAACTGTATTGATATAAAGCAAGTGAGAGAGAGTGAAAGCAAGAGAGAGCTTCTTTTTCCCTCTTTTCTTCCAGATACCCCTTAAATCATTGTTTCTGATATTTGAAAGCAAGAGATTATCTTTTCCCGTTATTTTCTGTGAGCACACCAGAGGCCATGTCATGTCTACAGTTCTGTGATTCTTTTTTCACTCATAGACAGTAAATGCATCAGTTGTGAAGCAATTATTTTCTCCTCCACTTCTTTCTCCTCCTCTTCTTCTCCTTCTTCTTTTTTTTCTCCCACTTTTTCTGTGCTGTTGAGGATGATATCTAGGACCTTAACCATGTTAAGAATGTGTGTTACATCTGTTCTGTAACCTAGTCCCACTTTTGCCTTTTAATTTCAAAAATGAAGTATTTTACTTTTGAAAATTCCTTCACATAGCTGGAAACTAAATAGCAGATAGGCCATAAATTCTGAATTGATATAAACATAGGCTTAAATGTCAATATTTTCAAGACAATGTAGTCTATGACCTGCCAGAGTAACAACTATATTTTAAGTCTTTTTTAATTAAAAAAACTTATTTCTTCTTTACCAATACCTATGAATAAAAACTATCCTTTTCTGCCATTTAAATTTTATCAGTTATTTCTCTGAAAATTCATTAATTGGTCTCAAGAAATGACCGATGCTATTCCTAAGGCATCTGATACAACATTATTCCTATTTTTCATATTACCAGCTGATATATATTTAAAGATTTCATTTTAGCCTGTGCATAGCACAGAACCTGAAGGACTACAGTGGTGTCTTGGTTCATGAACTAATTCCCTTCCATGATTCTGGGGGAAATGGCCACATTTGTGTCCAAGCAGGGAAGATGGCCATGGAAGTGTTCATCACCAGATGCAGCGTTTGTGAGGAGTAAGACTTTTGTTAAACACTTCTGTTTGTGAATAGAATTGTGAGAGAGTAGATGTGTTCACGAATCAAGGTTTTATTATGCTTTAAATATATTACTCTTATATACACCCATGTACTGATTTCAGATCCTTCTTTAAGTACTTCATAGACCTTGAATTAAATCCAGATAATCTCTTATGCATCACACTATTGTTATCTTTTTTCATATTTAAAAATTTATTTTTTATCTCTTCACTAGGCTAACAATTCTATGAAGAGCCACAACTTATTTTCTTTGGGTTCCAGAAAAGAGTTGTAGCTATGAACATTTATTAAGTGAACATATTTAAATAGGAATATCTTATTTTTTTCCTGAGAGATTAAGTTGTGTAAAATATGAAATTACCTACCCTAGCTATATGAGGCCATGTGTTAAGTAAGTAAATATTGATTCATTTATTATTATAAAATGATAAATATTTGTATTAATAAATAAAATCACAAGTGGAATATTTGAAAAACTGGGAAATAGCTAACTGTCAATAGTATCCATGAGGGGCAGTGAGTTCTTAATAAATGAAACTATTTGAGCAAAAGCAAATTGATCATTGGTTCTACCTGAGAACAAAATTGAACATGAAAAGAATTGTTATACTATATACGCTCAGAGATAATTTTCAAGCTCAAAATGTTTTCAGTTTGGTTTACTATTGAGTTTCTAAAATAACTTCACTTCCTACCGTGATTTCCATGAGGAAATAACTACATAAAACACACTCTTTAGATTACATATCATCACTTTTTCCCTCTTGAACATTATTTTATGCTCTATTTAAATAGATTTTATCTGACTACAAATGTTTAAAATGTTCAGAGTGAAGATAAAAACACAGCAAGCCTCTGGGGAGGACTATGTATATTTGTGCCGGAGCTGTCAACGTTAAGAAATCCTGAAATGCAGTTCAATAAAGTAACAAATCAAAAGTGACACAGTTAATTCAAGGAAAGACGCCAGCACGCACTATGTAATCCCTTTTTCTGCTGACTTGCAAAGAGCAAACATCAGTATGTAATGATGCAGTATGACACAAAATAGCAGGGGCGAGGGGCAGGCACAGACTGAAGTCTTTTCTGTTGCATTTATGAAAGATTCAGAGCCACTTACTGCCTTTTTTTGCTGGTCTAAGCATGAATCAGTTTAACAGCTCAATTTACAATGTTATTGCTCATGGAAGGAAAAAAAAATATTCAGTGTTCTAAGAGATCTGTGTGAGGGAGAAACTGGCAATTTTCAGTTTTGTGTAGTGAGAATGTTTGTTTTCTCAAATGCAATTTGCAAAAAATGAATAAAAATTTATTCTCCACTAAACAAGAAAAATAATTGTTAGGTGAATGTATTTCAACACAAAAATTAAGTAACCCCTTGCAGGCCTGAATAACTTTATACAGAGATAATTTTAGATGTATGTTCTTTTTTGGTAGCAGAAAACTCATTTTCCAACTAGTTTAATATACTCTACATATCTTTGGGCATTTGAACACAATCATATTGATAAGTCAAGTGACAATAATTAAGAATCAATTGAAAACGGAAAAGAGTGTTTAAGTGATTAATATCGAATCACTTTAAATTTCAGTGTAGTACAGCCGAGACTTCTATCCCAATCAAGTTATTCTAATCACAAAGCACATAATTGCACAGAGCCCCACTCTGCATTCTCACTTAAATTCTTAAATTAAAAAGAATTAAAATTAGTTTACTATTTGAGAGAAGGTTACAAATTATTGTGAGCAGATATCATCAAACTTGTCAAGGAATATAAAAGAGTGTAAAATATTTCTTCAACTCTAAGATTGCTCAGCGAATTATAGATGAAAACACCAAGATAAAGATTCAGAGAGCTGGGTTTTATTGTTCTTATTCTTAATTGTGTGCTTATATTCAAATTTACATGTAAGTTTGAGTCTCAGCCAGCAGTTTCTTGAGGTGTAAATCTGGTTTCAGATCAAATCATTTCTAAATTTATT
>NW_004524582.1:4021516-4026369 GCF_000260255.1 Octodon degus
ACAAAGTATATGGGGAAAATATCTTGCAAAGAAAGCAAGCAAGATACCATTTATCCTACGTGTTACACTAATGAATTATTTCAGAGATGACTACTAAGCAATGTCTCTGTAGTTGAAAGGATGGAGTTTTGGATTCTGAATTGGCTGCTAGGTAAGGTAGTCATGCTGAACATATCTGAGTGGCTTTATGTCCCTTATTTTCAAAATGATGATACTTATGTTGTCATTCTCAGTCTTGTATAAAACTAACACCTAACACTAAAAGATTCTTGTAAATCCTAATTTGTTCCCGTTGCTTGTAGTTTTTCACTAGGATACAGCAGTATTTTTTGATTCAGATGTTTCAGAACTATTTGATGGGGACATTTCAGTGCAGTAGAAAGTGAAAACAGTTTTTCCCACTTCAGTTTACCAAGCCATTTAATTCAAAATAGATTCAAACAAACCTGCATTTAAAAACTTGCAGGTAAGTGTGCTAAGAATATTTAATAGTAAGAAAATAACATTGTCACTTCCAAAGAGCTCCTAAAGCCCCTTTGGTGCCTACAGTGAACTCAGTTAAACACAGTTAATAAAAACAGTCTATATTAATCACAAAGTACTTTTCCTCATTGGAAAAACAAAGGATAATTTTGGAAGGAAGAGACAGACCTTTGCCCTTTATGGTAGCATTTGTGGAAAAAAAAACCCTGTAGCTCTGCCTTTTATATTCTAGGAAGAAAGAAAAATAAACATTGCAGTTGACTACATGTCTATTTTTCTATAATTTTAATCATGTGTTGTAGTCATATCTTGATGTATTGAAAAATGTCTCTGACAAGATTTCTAATTTCGCTGTCTCACCTTCCATTTATATGTTAAATTTTGTGTCCTTACATAATAAAATAAAGCTAACACACATCAAAGGTACATTAGATAACCAAAATATTGGAGAGCTAAATGCAGCACGGTTTACTGAGTGGCCTAAGTAATAGCAAAGTTGAATTTTTGTTTTATAAATTTATGGATTTACTTTTTTTTATGGAACTGGGGATTGAACTCGGGCCCTTATACTTGCCAGGGAGGCACTTATTCCACTGAGCCATCTCCCCGGACCCTGGATTTACTTTTGATTTCACTTTAAAAAAAAAAAAAAATCACTACACAGTTACATTCCTGGCTAAGCATTGTACTGGAAAGAATATAACTCAGCATATTTAGGGAATTGAATTGACCAAAACTGATACTCAAATCTCTACTCTGGTCAGCATTTTGGTCACTGTAATTTGTGTCACCCGAGTAATGACTCCTCATTCAAGATGACATATGTCAACACTGTTTAAAAAATACTGTATAGCCAAATATACATGAGTGTAAAATGTTCTTTCCTTCCTTCCTTCTTTCTTTCTTTCTTTCTTTCTTTCTTTCTTTCTTTCTTTCTTCTTTCTTTCTTTCTTTCTTTCTTTCCTCCCTCCCTCCCTCCCATCCAATATTTCTCTTTCTTTCTTTCTTTCTTTCTTTCTTTCTTTCTTTCTTTCTTCTTTCTTTCTATTTGGTGCATGGCCTCAATACACAGCTTGGACTCATAGTGATCCTCCTGTTTTTCAGCCTCCCTAGCACTGAGATTATAGGCGTGCACCACCATGCCTGGTCTTGGTGTCCTGTTCTTGGTGTCCTTGGGGGCTGGGCTGGCATAGCATATAGTGCCAGGGTTTGAACCTGAGCTTGCCAAAGCAGGTGCTTATTCCGCTGAGTTATCTCTCAGGCCCTTAGAAAGTCCTTTTAAATGGAAGTTATTTTAAGATCAGCTCTATTAGCCCAAGATCAACCTATAAATAGTCTCTGACCTTAAGAATGTATGCATATGTGTATACATTTGTACCTTAAATATATATTATTTGAAGGGGCATAAAATAGTACAAAAAATCTTAAATGCAGAGGAAATGATAAGTATGTAATATTTTAAGTAAAAAACCCTCAGGACTAAATTATAGCATCTTAATTATGAATCAGGACATGAATCAAAGTCAATCAAGAAAATTAGCCTGCTGGAATCTATACTTTTCTACTACCAGTTTCAAAGTTACTTATCATCAATGTACTAAACAACCCGGGCTAAATTTTAAGTCTAACAAATTGCTTTACATAATGTGTCCTAGGTAAACCTATTGAAAAGGTAGTTTTGATCTTTAAAATTGAAATGCAAAATTATTCTGTATAGCACAACTTTTTTATTTAAAGTAATACATTACACATGCATCACTAGACTCAACATGTCAAAATGTATTCCACATTTGTATTTAAAAATCCATTATATTAGTCAGCTGTTCCATTCCTGAGATATAACATCTGACAGTCACAATTTAAAGGAATAAAATAAGTGTAGTTTGGGCCCCAATTTCTGGTAATTCAATCCACAGATGGCTTGTCCCACGCAGATACTTAGTTTGTGGTTTCTGGCAATCAGAGCAGCAAAGCACTATCAGGGAAGAAATGGCCCAGGAGCATATAGCATACAAAAGGTCATGCTTCTGTGACCCACTTAAACACACCCCAAAATGTTCTTGATTAATCCTGCAGGCAGCTCTCAGCCAGTTTAGACTGTGAAATCACTACATCCATCCCCTGGCCTAATGAGTTTGTTTTCCATCAGCTCTTTTTTTTTTTTTCCTATTTTCGTCTTATTACTTTCTTTTTATTTTGATGTTCAAAACAGAAAGAATAAAAATAAGTTGATTTTTGAGTATCACATCACTCAAAAAACTGATACAAAGTAATTTCAGTTTGTCTGCAAAATTTGAAATACAGAAATGATATCACACATGGTAGTATCCCCACAGTGCAGGGAAGCCTTGTCACACATGAAGCCAGAGACTTCTACAGTGGACTGAATAATCATTGGCAACCACAGTGCCAGGCCACAGTGCCAGTCCAAAAGCTTCCCTCTGGATTAACTTAATTGAAAAGCCTGATGTGGTTGCATGCAATTCGAATAGTTAATAATATGCAAGTATGAGAATAGCTAACATTGTTTTAGGGACATTGGCTAGTCTGTGTTCAACATTGCCAAACATCATCTAAACATCATACCAACTTCAGGTTATAGGTAATGATGTTATTAGCCAATTGTCATGGTAGAAAACTGAACATTACATGAGAGTAGTTCCTAGAATTGGACAATATTTTTTAAAAAAAGTGTTTTTAAAAATCTCTTTGCTACTTCAGTTTAGAATTTTAAGGAAGTATGTCCAGCTATTGTTCTTTATTAATCTCTTATGGGCTATTCCCATGAAAATAAAGTTGACAGTGAATTAAATAGTTTCCTCAAAATAGCACAATGCATGCATATAGATTCAGCATTGACACCCAAGAGATAGAAGATGATAAATTCAATTGCCAGGTTCATTTGGTGATACAACAACAGAATAGAATTGCTGCTATATTTCATAGCTGTTCTAAAATTACTATTATTTTTTAAATGTATTTGGTTGTTATAGGATCTCACTACTCAGCTTGCCCCATAGTGATCCTCCTGTTTTTCAGCATTCCCAGCACTGGGGTTACAGGTATTCATCACTACGCCCAGACTCATCACTTAGCCAGCCCACCTTAGTGTGGCACGTGGTGCTGGAGATTGAACTGTGGTCCCTGAGCTTGCCTAAGCAAGCACTTGAGTCCACTGAGCTATCTTGCCAGCCGTGTTTTGAAATTTGTTTCTTTAAAGACAACTTTTCCTGTGATCTCAGCAAAGATAACATATATTTACTTAATCTCCTTATTAGTCAGTTTTTCATTGTGGTGAAAAATGTTCTAAGAAAATCAACTTAAAAAGTGAAAGGTGTAGTTTGACTTGTAGTTGCAGAATTTTCTGTCCATGGTCACTTGGTTCATTTGCTTCAGATCACATTATGAAATCAACATTATAACAAAGAGGGTGTAGGAGAGCAAAGTAACCCACATCATGGTGGAAAGGACACAGAAAGAACAGTGCATCTCAGGAAAAGGGCATGTCCCAGTTACCTATTTTCCTCAAACAGGTCTCACCTCCTACAAGTCACCACCTCAGAACAGTAAATTCATTGTTAAGCTATAAATGAGACAGAGTTACTGATAAGACCACAGTCTCCATGGCCCAATCACTTTCCCAAGTCCTGAGCTACAGCTCTGCATCATTGTCCAAGCCTTTACACACTCACTTTTTGAGAAAGTTGTTCTCTAGGAAAACATATTTTCCTCATCTGAGATGTTTCTCTTAAATTTTGAGTTACATTTAAAACATCAGAATCCTCACCAGGGCTTGAATTGTTAGAACTACTCTTACAGTGGTGTAGATTCTTAATCCTGATAATAGAACATTCATAAAGTGGTTTTAGTCTCTTTTTTACTTGATGTCAATATCTGTGCTCAGGTTCGAGGTCAACTGTGGCAGCTGAGCTCCACATTTGTTGGAACTTGCGCATTAGATTAATGTACTGAGTTTTTGAAAAATCCCAATGTCTGTGTCTCATCTCAGAAAAAAAGCAGTGAAGCTGAGTCTTTGATGTTAAGGGCTTAGGCTCTGTTTTTCTCTTTCTTTCTTGCTTGCTTGCTTGCTTTGTTGTCTGTAGCACTGGTGATGGAGCTCGTGTTCTAGTGCTTGCTGGCGGGCGCTTGTGCTCCTGAGCCATATCCCGGCCCAGGCTCTGTAGTTTGAGAATTTCTCATGTCTTTCCTCTGCATACGAAGTTTTGAGAGTCATACAACTGAAGTAAGTTTTCAGGCATTGTTCCAGTACTAACCTTTCCTACACCAATTGGACATCGATATATCCTCAACATTAGTTTTTGAAAGAATTATTCCAGTCATAATAAATCCAAATTTAAACAAATATATTC
>NW_004524582.1:4027624-4033721 GCF_000260255.1 Octodon degus
AGGCCACAAATATGTCAGTCTGTACATGTGGCCACAATCTCAGATATAAATTTTACCAAGAATAATGTTTTTATCGCCAATAAAACATGCATCTGTAAGACTATGTCATGGCTTTCTTAACTTGTATAGGATAAAATTATTCCATTGGTCTTAGGAACCAAAAAAATGTAAAACTAAAAGTAATAATAAATAAAAGTAATAAATCTATTTACCTCTTCATTCATTCTTATCTTAGTACTTCTTACATTCCCCAGTGTCACACCTAAAACAATAATTCATAAAAAATTGCCATACCCATCCTATGTTAAAACAATCATTTACCTATCATTTTCCTTAGTCTTATACTGACCGCTACGTTACTGTATTCCAACCACAAAGCCATAACTTCAAACTGAAATTGACTTACGATTCAGACTTTACACATCAATCTCAATAACAAATTAGGCTACTTTTCTATTCTTCTTATATCACGAGCATTATTCATCATACAATCTAACACAGAACTTTCCTTATGATGGATACATTCTGCCCCACACTTGACAAGTCTTAAAATACTTAGTGTTTTCTCATTACCATAATAATTTTAGTTATTGCCAATTACCTATTCCAACATCTTGTTGGATGAAAAAGTGTGAGAATGATATCACTTCTATCAATCGGATGACTATACAGCCAATCTGATGCTAACACTGCAGCTACACAAGTAGTATTATACAATCGAATTAGAGATATTAGATTCATTGTATTTATATCAGGATTTCTCCTTTATTCAAACTCATGAGATCTACAACTTTTTATCACTCAACACAAAACCAACATTCTCCTATTCCTGTGTTTACTACTTGCAGCAAATGATAAATCGGCTCAGTTGGGCCTTCACCCATGACCCTCCTCAGCAACAGAAGACCTGACTCCAGTGTCAGAGTTGCTTCACTCAAGCACTCTAGCAGTGGCAGGAATCTTCCTTCTTATTTTATCTTCCCTACTCATACAAAACAACCAATCCATTCAAAGAATATCCTTATATCTCAGAGCTTTAATAACATGATTCACAGTTATCTGTGCCCTCATACAAAGCGGTATCAAAAAAAAAAAAAATGCAACATTCTCCATCTCAAGTCAATTTGGATCAACAGTAGTTACTATTGGAATGAGTCAGCCATACCTAGCATTCCTTCACTTCTATACTCATGCATTTTTTTAAAGCCTTACTCTTTTTTATGATCTGGCTCATTTTTTCCTAACCTAAATGACGACAAGATATTCGAAATAGGAGTTCTTTATAAAATTTTACCCATCACTTCCTCCTCATTAGCAATTGGAAAATTAACATTAACAAGAATACCTTTCCTCACAGGTTTCCATTGCAAAGATCTAATCATCAAATCCACAGCCACGTCGTATACAAAGAGCTGAGCCCTAAATACTACCCTAATTGCTGCATCACTAGCAGCTGGCTAAGGTACATGAATCATCTTTGTTCTATTGAACAATCCTCGATTTACCTTTTCACCTAGCGTAAACAAAAGCAACCGTTCATTAACAAACCCTATTAAACGTTTAGCCGACAGTATCCAAGGAGGATTTTCCATCTAAAACATTCTCCCCTAAAGATCTCTTAAATAACTACACCTTCACAGCTAAAATTTTCAGCTATTATATTAACACTCCTAGGCTTCACAATCTCCATAGAAATATATTTAATCATTCAAAACCTAAAAATTAATTACTCAACAAAATCATTCAACTTCTCAAATGTATTAGGGTATTTCCTCACATTAATTCACTGAATACCTTCAAACTCTAATAGGTCAAAAACTAGCATCCTTAATAACTGATCTAATTTGACTTGAAAATTTTATCCCTAAAGATATCTCCAGGGGCTGGAGAGATGGCTCAGTGGTCTAAAGCACCTACTTAGAACAAGCTTAGCAAAGCATCAGGGACCGCGGTTCGATCCCCCAGCACCACATGCCAGCCAGCCCCTCCCCCTGGTGGGCTGAGCTGGCCACACACACCACACACACTCATTCTCTCTCTGTCTCTCTCTTTGTCTCTCTCTCTCTCTCAAATAAATAAAAAAAAAATAAAAAAAAGATATCTCCAGTACAAAAAATAACAGCATCAACCTTTACCTCAATCCAAATAGAACTACTAAAATGCAATTTACTATCTATCCTAATCTCTAAAACTCTTGCTATCATTTCAGTCTCCTAATTCCCATGAGTAATTTGAAGAACAATAAAAATACCAGCAAACAATGATTACCCAACTACAAATATCAATCAACAATTATAACTACAAATAGCAGGAACACCTGCTGGATCTTCACTAAGAAAACCTACACTTCCTCCCTCCACGTCATACACAGCCCACTCTGCTGACAGTTGCTGTCAGTTGATCAGTCAAAATGTTCTAGCTGTTATTTTACTGGAAAAAATCAGTAGGCCCACGCTGGTCTTACAGACTTTTCAGAGATGACTGAACAAAACCTGAGTATTATTACATGCTTCTCTCTCCTATCCCCCTATTCACTTCACCCTCCCAGTGAGCTGGTCTTGAAGCATGGTCAGCTGTTATGAAGCTGCAACTTTCCCTCTTCCCAGAGGCCCACTGGAATGTTCCTGCTGTAGTCTTTGCTTCACTTTACATTGCAGTGTCTGAATGCACATAAAGTTTACTTATTGTGTTCAGTTTCCATTACCTCTTTTCTCCAACTCAGACTTTCTCTAGAGTAACAGTTTTCATATCTTCTGTTCCACAGGAGATTCCAGATACATAAAATAGTCCCTGACACAGAGAAGTAGGCACTCAATTCATGTGAGGGACATCTGGCCTTGAATGCATAAAAGGCTAATTATATTAGTTTCTCTACAACTAAAGTACTTGGAGAAAAATGCAGGTGAAATAAATGGTAAATATTCTGTATTTTAATTTTTCCTATGTCATGTTACTCAGTCTTTGTTGTTAAATATGTTTATAATCTCCACCAACATACATTGTCACTTAATTATTTTAAAAAAAAATTAAATCATATTGTTTTTAAAATGACTAAGTTCTGGAAGACTTTTACTATGTGACAGTTTACTGCATGTAAAAGTGGCAATATATTTGATATAATTAAATCTATATATGTATATGCCACTGAATAATTAAAGCTCATAAACTCTCTCTACTGACTGCTATTTTTAACCTTCTAGAAAAAAATGCAAGAGACATTATACGATGGAGTTGTACTAGTTTATCCTATATCCATTTGCTACTAATATAGAACATTTTTCTCATGAACAGAATTATATTGGGCTATTTTGCTGAATTCATGGACCTATAATATATGAACTGCCATCAAATATGAAAAGTTCCTTTAAAGACTTCTCCAAATACACCTTTTCTAACAACAATAGAACGTCTATCTCTAAGAAAACAACATAAAAAAGGGATAGAAATGAAAGATCATTTTGTAGTGAAAAAAATATATGGTAAATAAAAAATAGGATAGATATACAGCTACCTTCTATTCGTTCAATGAGAATAAAGGTCTGCATTATTGTTTAGACAAGATAGCAGGCCTGCATCTTGTCCTCTAAATAAATAGTATGAAGTAAAAAATATGCAATGTATTACTTTAACTGTCCCACTAACCTGTTTTGAAACTGTTTCATTGCTATTTATTTCTCATTAGAGTGACTAAAAAATTAATAATATATAAATAAAAATATAAATAGTATTTTACACAAATGACATGAGGGATGGATTCGGGTAGCATACATACGCAACACATTCATTGTATTCATATGTGTCTTTCAATATAAATTTGATGACAATAAATAACTAATGATACAGTATTTAATGTTGGAGAAATTGTATCTAGATCACATTTTTACATTTCTATTCATGATTAGAAGTTATACTATTGTTCGGCTTTACTTATAAATTGTTTTCCATAGAGACAGTGGGTATAGCCCAGTGACACAGCACTTTTCCAGTGTGTGCAATCTAGGTCGAGGGTTTGACACATGCGCAGTTACTATTCATTGATATCATTAGTATGAAATATATAAAAATGTTTCAGGACTATCTCACAAGGCTAATTTATTGTTTTCATTTTTAAAAACCATATAGTCATTTAATAATCCAGGAATCTAAACAATGAAGTGCCCATAGCTATGATTTTATTATTTTGTTTCAAAAGAAACAAATGAAAATTTTAGTTAATTATTTAGCTACACTGATAAAAGTTTTACTGTATGATTTATTCTGATTAGAACATGCTTCATCTTTAATTTATTTATTCAATAATTGTCTTCAATTTTTGTGGCTTGCTTTTTGTCATTAGAGCCTCTGAGTTGCATTGTTCCCCAGTGGATTTTAAAGTACTTAAATTTAGAGCCTGTAGCTTACTTTTTACTGTCCGTGAATGTTAATAGGTTTTGGTAAATCAAAAAATTGAAGTTAATTGGAATAAATTTTGAAGATAGAAATGAGATTATGATTCCAAAAGAAAGAAAACTAACAGCTAATGGGTAAGCATTTCAAATAGGCTAACAATAATGACAATATTTTGTTGAAAAGGCTGCTGAAAATAATTGTAGACACTGTTTGGAAGAATAGAGAGTATACATGATTCAGTCTGCATCTAAAGAAACAGATTCTTAAAGAAATGCTTGGAAAATTGTGACATACTTGTGATTATAGATTCCCCAGCAGGTGTCATATGTAACAATATTTCATTCAGAGAATACACAAAATGGAAAGCAAGATAAGCAAAGACTAAAGAACATATTTTGACAGCGTTTTTATGATAAGAGTTAATAAAAAATAATTGATATGTTTTTTGAAAAAGTTCATGTATATTAATTGATATTTTAAAGCACATTAACATCATAGGTAGTGTATATCCTATGAACAATAAGTCCTGTCAAAGTTATGATAACATTTTTATAGGAAATGTTTATTTGTAATCAAGAAAAGTCTATGAAAACTTAGAATGGGAAAGTACATTCAAAATTATGTTTTATTCTATTACTTTCTTAATTATTATTTTTTGTGATACTAAGGATTGAACTCAGGACCTTACGCTTGCAGGTAAGAGCTTATTCTACTGAGCTATCTCCCCAGCCCTAATTTCCTGATTTTTAAATCAATCCTAGAATATACTTTCTGTTCACACCATAATTGAACTGACAATAAAAGCAGAGAAGAGATAAGAAGCCAGAAGGAAGGAAAGGAGAGTGAAGGAGAACTGACAAAGTAAGGAGAGAGGACTTCTGCATAAAGTGCTTTCTATAAAGTATATAAATTTAAGTAATATAACAAGTCCAGAACTGAACTCTTTTTTGAAATTATTTTCCATGTCTTCACATTTGTAAATATTTTTTTCTCCCAGTTCATCACGACAGATATGGATCCATATCTGTCGTGATGAACTGGGAGAAAAAAATATTTACAAATGTGAAGACATGGAAAATAATTTCAAAAAAGAGTTCAGTTCTGGACTTGTTATATTACTTAAATTTATATACTTTATAGAAAGCACTTTATGCAGAAGTCCTCTCTCCTTACTTTGTCAGTTCTCCTTCACTCTCCTTTCCTTCCTTCTGGCTTCTTATCTCTTCTCTGCTTTTATTGTCAGTTCAATTATGGTGTGAACAGAAAGTATATTCTAGGATTGATTTAAAAATCAGGAAATTAGGGCTGGGGAGATAGCTCAGTAGAATAAGCTCTTACCTGCAAGCGTAAGGTCCTGAGTTCAATCCTTAGTATCACAAAAAATAATAATTAAGAAAGTAATAGAATAAAACATAATTTTGAATGTACTTTCCCATTCTAAGTTTTCATAGACTTTTCTTGATTACAAATAAACATTTCCTATAAAAATGTTATCATAACTTTGACAGGACTTATTGTTCATAGGATATACACTACCTATGATGTTAATGTGCTTTAAAATATCAATTAATATACATGAACTTTTTCAAAAAACATATCAATTATTTTTTATTAACTCTTATCATAAAAACGCTGTCAAAATATGTTCTTTAGTCTTTGCTTATCTTGCTTTCCATTTTGTGTATTCTCTGAATGAAATATTGTTACA
>NW_004524582.1:4033821-4035568 GCF_000260255.1 Octodon degus
TCCCCCACCAATGTCATATATCTTGTAGATTGTGACGTAAAATCATGAATTTCATCCTAACTGGATTAGGACACACCTAACAGTTAGGAAAGCAGTTGAGTGAAGCACCTTTCTGGGTCACTCTAGTTGACTCATGGAGTTGTGACCTAAGAAACCATATCAGATTTCTAGCTCTTTCCTTTCTGCAGTTCCATCTAACCTGCACTACTTTGTGTCCAAGAAGAAGAGAGAAACTTACATGTTACCTTGTAATGACCTACCTGTCTTAGAGCTGGCGAAGCAGGGACTGAACACTCTAAAACTGTGAGACCAATACATCATTTCATTCTTTAACTCATTTGTGGAGGGGACATTTTGTTCCAGGGATAGGAAAATCAATTTAAACTAAAATTAAGATATTAGAGAGATAGGGTCATTTCTGTGACTATACATTGTTACTGTGTTTGCAAGCTTAATTTTTTCCACAATTCTGGTCACAGAATACACTAGACCAGAACTGAGTCAAATGCAGTTCAGGTCAGTGTTGACCTAATGGGGAAATTTGGCATAGCTCTCATCCTATGTGGTTAGCAACCAACCAGAGTCACTGACTGATTAATAAGTTAGTGAACTGAGGCACCATTGTACTTGACAATGCAGTTCATAAACCTTTGAAAACAGCCTGTAAGTAAAGTTTAGAAACACTTGGTAATATGAGTTATAAAACACTTACAATGCCATAAGCAAAGGCTATGATTACAGCTGAAACCCTAAAGACCAGGATGTTGATAAGAATGTGAACATCAAGGCCAGACTCATGAGATTCAGATGGGAGTGAGGGCCACACCATAAACTTGATGAGAGGCCATATGGGTTGTATGCTAGCAAAAGAAGCTAGAAAATCATTCCAAGACTTTGTATAATGCTGAATTTTAAGGTGGTGAAGAGAATTTCAAGGCAGCTCAACACTTAGGCTGTGGCATGGGTATCTGTATTAGCTTCCCTATCGCTGGGCATAATACTTGCCACCTACAACTTAAAAGTAGGACAGACTTAACCTGGCTTATTTCAAAATGGTTTCTGTCCATTACCAGGTGCTCCAAGGCAAAAAAAAAAATTCTGGTACCAGGGACTTAACTCAGGACTCTGCACTTGCCATGTAGCACTTAGTCCACTGAGCTATCTTCCTGGCCCCTCCAAGGCAAAAAATATTGTTGCAGAATGGCATGGTGAAGCAGAGTAGCTTAGTTCATGGGTAGATGAGAATCACTGCTTTGGACACAAAGCCAGTGTATCTCCAAAACACAAACACCAACACTGCAGAAGTGTGTTCTGTGAATACACGTCTTCATAGAGCTCAAAGCATTCAAGTTGACAGTAACCATCATATTATTCCTTGCTGTCATTAGATAGAATTATCAGGAGAATGAGAAAAAATAAAAAGCAATAATAATTTTTGATTCATAAAAATTGTGTGTAAATTCAGGCCAATGAAATATAGCTGCAGAAGAGACAGATGTAATAAAAATATACCAACAACTTTGAACCAATACAAGAAAAAATGCTTTGAGATCATCAGAGAATTCAGTAAGATTCTGTCTTAGTTCCTTCCTCAAAACTAAGTTATCCTAATTCAACTCACTTTTCTTTTTTTTAATCAAATTAGTTTTAATACTTACATAAAATATGTGTTTCACACTAATTATAGACAGTCTGTGTTCTTGGAACCAAAAAGCTTTTCTCTTTTTCTTCTATCATTGCACAAATC
>NW_004524582.1:4036058-4037079 GCF_000260255.1 Octodon degus
TCTTCATGAATAGAGAAATTTGTTCTAATAGTGTTTGTAAATAGGATATTATGTCCACATCTTGTACAGCAAATAACCCCTTAGGAAGAATGCATGCAATGTGTTAATTATTGAAACTGCCCTACCATTTTGGTTTGAAACTGTCTCATTGCTATTTGTTTCTCAATGAAATTATGGAAAAAAATAAAAGAAAATAAAATAAAAAGATAAAAAGAAAATAAGAAAATAAAGTTCAATTTTTTAAAAAAAGACACAATTCTCCACCCTTTACTGCCTCAAAAACACAAAAGTGAAAGACTTTGCTTTGAGGAGAAAGCTGAAGATCACCAAGTTTCAGAGTGGTAGTGGCACAGAAAAATTGTGCCTCGGACTCAGGCTTAGAGTGCTCAGTGAACCAGGCACTCAACCCCTACAGTCAAGAGAGAAGAAAACCTGGCTACTGTTCCAGTTGGCAGCAGACTTTGGCATCATCCACATGGCACTAGTTTTAGGTGTATGCAGAATGCAAGAGTTCTGAGGTTAAGAAGATTTTTATGTAGATTTCAGAAGAAGGCCTGGGAGGCCAGGCAGTGTGCCCCTGAGAGGGCAGTGTGTGAAGCTGTGAATGAGAAGCCTGTAGTGCAGTGGAAATCCCAGAAGTTTGATCATCCCAGAAGATGATCCCTGAAACTTTGATCATCTAAGGAAAGTTGCGAGAAGGTAGCAAATCTGCCTAAAAGAGAAGCCATGGGGGCTACCACTAATATCATAGAGGTGATCTACATGGAGCTCACAATTTGCCACAGATTGCTTCAGATGATCCATGTAGAAATATAGGGATTATTTTTTGACACACCAAAAAGTAAGTGACAAAAAAGTCAATATTATAATTAATATTTAAGGTATAAACTACTGCTGTTGGATTCTACACGCTTAAAAAAAACAATCTTCATATAATAATTGAAATTATGGGACTGGGGATGTAGCTCAGTGGCACAAGCACCCATCTGTCAAGTGTAAGGTGGTGAGTTCAACCCCAAAC
>NW_004524582.1:4038960-4044398 GCF_000260255.1 Octodon degus
CAGTTCATTCTGTTCCCAGTATCTTTGGTACCCTTCAGATTTTTTTTTTCTATTTCAGGTTCTCACACTAAGGAGAAACAGCAGTTGATATTGTTTGATTTCTTGATGTGAGTCATTTTTTCTGGGGTGAGATGTAATGTCAGGGTTGTTTCAATTTGCATCTCCCAAATGACCAGTCATCATTTTTTATTATATTTTTGTTTATAATTCTTCCTCTGAGATATGTGTATTTATTTCACATGCCCATTTTTGGATGAGGTCTTTAAACTTGGGGACTCTGATTTCCTTTAAATTCTTTATATCTTCTTCTCGTTGTTAACCCTTAGCTTGAGGAACAGCCAGCAAAATTGTTTCCCACTCAATGGGTTGTCTCTCCACTCAATTGGCAGTTTCTTTTGATTTGCAAAAATTCTTCAATATACTAGAATCCCACTGTTCTTATTTCATGTGCAATTGGGCTGTTTGTTGGTTTGTTTGTTTGTTTGTTTTTCTTTTTGGCTGACTCAGCCCATCCTGAGGGCACAGCATGTGGTGCTTGGGAACGAACTTGGGTGGGCTCCACCTGGCTAGGTTTTCCTAAGCCAACACGTAAGATCCCTGAGCAATCTTCCAGGCCCCTGGGCTTTTGTTCATGGTCTTTGCCTACACGAATGTCTTCAAAACTTCTACCTATTCTATCTTATTTCAGGTTTCTACTTCCTTATTTAGATCTTTGATCTATTTTGATTTTAGTTTAGTGAATGTTGAAAAATATGGGTTATTTTTAATTTTCCATGTGTGGGGAGCCATTTTTCCAACACCATTTATAAAACAGGCTGTCTTCCAATGAAGATGTTTGGCTCCCTTTTCAAAGATAAAGTGGTTAACTGTGCTTGGAGTTATTTATGTATATTCTAATCTTTACACTGATCCTTTGCTTTTGCTGTTGTTGGTAGTGGTGGTGCTTGGTTGGTTTTTAACTTGTTTTGTCCTGAGAAACTGAGATTTTGAATGTGAAGACAATCATTTGAATTGACAGCTTCCAAAATTTGCCACTGTCACTTGTAACTATGGTCTCTGCTTTTCTTATCGCTACGTTAGTAGTTCTATTAATAAATTCTATAAAGCTCTATCAGCTGAGTCTGACACACTTTATAGATATTACATGTTATGAGCGACGGAACTTGTCAATTTCTGTTTTAATCTAAGTGGTAGAAATGACTTTTATTAGCTTATTTAAATTGAAACCAATTAGGTTTTCATAGTGGTGTGGTTATAATCACTTTTATCCACAAATTGAAACATCAAGGTCACTTATGTCTGTCATCGTCCAGAGTGAGAAAGCTCTAATGTATAATGATTTGTTTGATACACCTCCATTCCGAATGATTAATAATGAAGACACTTTCATATGTTCTCTTAGTATATTTTTTTTCATTGTAGGAATTTTTAGTAAATGATGTTTCTGAATAACTTGAGAGTCTTTATTTTTTGTGTGCACTTCGGAGGATGAAGCACGATGCTAGGAAAGTATTCTTCAAGGTACATCCCTGCCCTGACTTTGTGATGAGAACTAAACTCAAACTATAAACTTCCATGTTCTTTGAAGAGAAAAGTGAGGATCTCAGCTTCACAAGTGATAATTTCAGCAGTGTGCTTCTTTGTAAGACTGTATTTTCCCAAATCACAAACCTATTTTTTCTCTATACTGCTTCCACTTGTAAGAAAGCAGAGGACTTCTTTAGTGCAAGCAGGAAAATGAATTTCTGTCTTCACATACCCATCTTATTAGTTTACTAACTTCAAATGAAAGTAAAGTTTCTTTCTCCCAAACTTTGAAAACCACTTCAAATTTGCACATTTTGTATGCATAGGGACAAACTCTGAACAGAGACATGCCTGCCTACATCCTTGAACCAAGAAAACCAGGGATCTGATAGTTGGAGTCCAGCAGCAGGGAAGTCACAGGAGGAGGAAAAATGATAACTTTGAGATCAAGCCACACGTCACACATGGCCAGCACTGTGGCCAGCCAAGGACAGACAGATGCCTGCGGCAAGACTGCATCAGTAAATACTGAGGAAAGGGTGTGGAGAAATTAATGTAAGCGCCCTAAGAAAAGAAATTCAATTAAAGGCAAATTTCTTAGATGTCTTTAATGGAGCTCTATTTTAATGCTTAAATATTTTAAAGTGACATTTATTTTATTTTTATTTTTTTAATTTTTTTTCTCAATAAAATTATGGAAAAAAAATCCTCTGTGCTGGAAAACAAAAATAAAAACAACACAAAATTTAAAAAAAGTGATTTTTAATCAGTGGTAATCATCCTCATTTTTAAACTCCAAACCCTATATATATGCAGTCATATGGCAGTAAAGTACCTTTTTTTGTTACTCAATCAACATTTTTATTTAGAATAATTTTAAATATTTTAAAAGCTACTCCAAAGCTGAAAGGAATCATTCATACAAATTTTAATTAATGCAATTTCTCCATTAAGTAAAAGTTATAAAACACATTAAACTTTCTAGCCATTATTAAATATCTAAAATGTATTTCAATTGTGATTCACTTTATTTATATGACAATATAATTACTGAAACGATTCTAAAATTTAGAATCCAGTACCATACTTGTGACAAATTAGTAAGAGAATTTTATCTAAATTGACCATTGAAAAGACGTCAAAATTACTGTTTTCTATGTGACAACACAAATATTATAGGACTTCTAATGCATTTTAGGTATTTTTTTAAAGACAACATCACAAAGACCTAATACATCAAATTATGTACTTTTATGAGTTTTACCTTCCATTACACAACTTGGAATGCCAAACAATGGTGCTTTTCAACAACACTATATTTCCAAGAATTAAATTTTAGCCTGTACTAGTATAAAACTTAATCAGTTGTAAAAGTCTCTATGAGCTTAAACTTCAGAGATTTACCTTTATGTATATAAATGTTGTCATCATTTGTGAAATATGAGATTTGGACAGTCAAATAGAGCCAAGTTCAGCCAGAGCAAACAATTCACACGTGCATGGTTTGTGGAGTTGTGCAATAATCCCTTGTAGTGATGTCCTGCCACTTTTTCATTGACATATTAACACTTATATCACAAAAGAAAGTGTGACAGATAACACAACTTTTAAAAAATAAATATTGAATTCTGCAGATATATCTTTTAAAGAATATTTTCCTTTTGATATGTTTCATTTATGAAATGAATTTGCAAATTACTCAGTATGAATAAATTCTAAAAGTCAATATGGAAAAACCTCAAAAATGAAAAGAACACCAAACATATCATGTTGTGGATGTTTCTGCAATTTTAAGTGACCACTGAATAAGAAAAATTCTGGAATTTTAGTTCCACCAAGCAAATTTACTTTGTCAGAGTTACAATATGTGTTACTATTCATGGTTCCAATAGTAACAGAAAATACAGCATATAACTGCTACCATTCAAACTCTACGCTTATACTAGATAATTTACTCCTTGCAACAGCTCATTGAGATAGAAGAGTCTTTTCTGCATTTTAATAAACAAGAAAACATAGGTACTGTACTGATACCCAATTGTCAAACTGCACAGCTTACCACTGATTTATGTGGCACTTTGATTTGCTTTTAGTGATGTTTGCAATGTTCCACTTTTACAACCCCAAAATACACCCTTTTAACCAAATATTTATTACTACATTATTTTCTGTTGTAATTTGTAACTTCTCTGGGAATTTTTAATGGAATACAAAAATTATTTATTTATATTATTACACAAATACAATCATACTTGAGTACATGTCAATTTTGAAGTTTCTTTTAACTGAATTTTTTAACAAAAGGAGATATGCCAAACAAGATTTAAAAAAAATACTCAACATTCATTTTAAAGAAGTAATGCACATTTCCATTAAGGATTTTCAATTAGATTGAAAACAAATCTATGAGGTAATTAATTTCATTCACAGTGTATACTAAAAAAGCAGAAAAACTTCAAACATCGAAAATTATTAGAGTGTTATATGCTCCATAAAGTTTATCCCTTATATAATTTCTACTATTAATATAAAATAATTATACATTAAAATTACAGAGAGAGTTTTAGATAGTTCAAAATCCATTATAAACCAAGATGTTCTTATAATTAATTTTCTGCTAAAATGAGAATTCAGAACCTTGAAATAACTCGCAGGGGGTCATTGTCACAGGGAGAGACCTCTGCATCATCTTCAAGGATGAATTTACACTCCAGTAAAAACTCAGGGCACACTAATGCCTCCAGCCAGAGCTGCAAAGAGGATGACTGGCTTCCAAACTGAATTATTCTGGTGATGTTTGTTAAAATCCACAGGTCATTCTCCTCAGATAGATTTTATAAACAATTATACCTTCTAAAATTGCTTTTTTTCAAAAGCAATTATTAATATTTCAGTTTTTTATTTTTGTATATGCTTGGGATATTTAACAATCACAATCCTCTTGAGGAGTTCATATGATATATAACTTCATATAGCATCTTTGTAATTTGTACTTCAACTTACCATCCCCTCCCTCCTGGCTCTTTCAGTCCTCAAATTTCCACTCCATTTTCATCAAGTCTGCTTTCCTATTTCCTATCACCAATCTTATATTTTGCTTTTTAAATTATATATATTTTGGGTTTCTTACATAAGAGAAATTATACAAGATTGCTTTTATGTATGGGATGTGTTTCACTTAACATTATAGGTTGAATTTACTTACCTAATTTCCTACAGACAACTTAACTGTATCCTCATTTACATTTGATTAGTATTCTTTCTTTTTTTCATAACCAGGGATTGAACTCAGGCCCTTGCGCTTGCCAGGGAAGCACTTATTCCACTGAGCCATCTCCCCGGCCCCTAGTAGTATTATTTTGTGTATATATTGCTTCACATTCTTCGCCATTCATCTCAAATTGGCCTAGAGGCTACTTCCATGATTCATAATGAGTCGTGCTATTATTATCACCAATGTGCATTTGCCATTGCAATATGATAACTCTAAGATCTTTGTCCCTTCCTGATCCTCAACATGACAATGTAGGGCAAGGCAATGTACTCTGTTGTCACAGTGAGACAAACTACTCCTCAAGGTACAGCATAATGAACATTGTCAATAGCATGACCTTTCTGTTTTAAAAATGGGGTTTTTACCGTAAGCATGGTGACATACGTCTTTCACCACAGCGCTCAGCAATCTGAGGCAGGAGGACCATCAGTTTGAAGTCAACTTGGACTACTTTGTGAGGTTCTATCTCAAAAGAGACAAAAAAAAAACCATAAAGATGAAAATGGATTCTTTATTCCTATTAGAAAAATTAGGCAAACTTTATAATCATAAGATAATAATATAGATTTGTTTCCTCCCAGTATCTGTGAACCAGGAGCTGGAGCTTAGCTCCATGCTTTCAGCATCTCACTGGGTC
>NW_004524582.1:4054561-4055003 GCF_000260255.1 Octodon degus
TCTTGCTTAAGTATAGGAAAGTAAACAGAAATTATCCCATGTATATCATCTGATCACAGTCCACTGAAACTAGAAACAAATGACAGAACAAACCAAAAAAAAAAAAAGAAAAAGAAAAAAGAAAGAAAGAAAAAGAAGAAGATAAATAAATCGAAATGAAGCAACACCATCCTCAGCAAACAATGGGTAACAGATGAAATTAAACAAGAAATTAATATCTACAATTCATTGAAAATTCAAGCACAACTTATCAAAATTTATAGTATGCAATGAAAGCAGATTTTAGAGGGAAATTTAGAGCTACGAACTCACACATTAGGCAAACAGAATGGGAACAAGTAAATACCCTAATGCTGCACCTGAAACACCTATAAAAAGAAGAGCAAACCAAGCTCAAAACACAAAGAGACAAAGAAAACAATACAAAAATTAATGAATAAAG
>NW_004524582.1:4057078-4058058 GCF_000260255.1 Octodon degus
TTTTGCATGTCAAAATAAATTACCAAGAGCCTGAAAAGACAATCCACAATTTTGGAAAAAATATTAACTAATAAGCAATCAGACAGTGGTATTCTATCTAGAATTTATAAAGAACTAAAAAAAAAATAGGCCCTCAAAACTTAAAGACCCAATCCAAAAATGGTCATCCGAGATAAACACACTCTTGTGAGAGGAAGAAATAGAAGAAACAAATAAGTACAAGGAAAAGGGCTCAATATCACTAGCCATTTGTGAAATGAAAATTAAAACAACAGTGAGATACCATCTCATCGCAGAAAGAGTGGCTATCATAAAAAAAAAAAAAATCAACCAACAACGAATTTTGGAGAGGCTATTGGGAAAAAGGAACACTTCTCCTCGGCTAGTGGGAATGTAGACTATTATAACTATTATGGAAATCAGTGTGGAGACTCCTCAGAAAACTAGGACTGGAAATCCTATTCAATCCATCTATCTCTCTTCTGGGAATTTTCCCAAAAGAACTGAAAATAACATATCATGGTGATATATGTATGAATATGTTTATAGCAGCACAATTTGTGACATGGAAATCTTGGAAACAATCAAAATACCCATCACTTTCGGAATGAATGTAAAAGATGTGGTGTTTTCATTTGATAGATTATTACTCAGCTATAAAGAAAAATGAAACTCAAAGCCTTCATGTAAAAGTGGATGCAATTTGAAGCTATATTCATAAGAAATATGCCAGACCCACAGGAGAAAATATTGCATTTTCATACTAGTATAAAAACTCAAAAGAAGAAATGAAAATTGAATTGTGTAACACAGTTAAATGAAAAGCGAGAACTTAAGGATTAAACAATGAAGCAAGAACAAGGAAAAGAGTTAGAAAATACAGCTGGGACAAAAACCATACATTTATATAAATAAGATGATTAAGGCAATGATCCTAAGAATTTCCATTAGGTTTTTAACAATAGCAGTTAATGGGAGGA
>NW_004524582.1:4058553-4059697 GCF_000260255.1 Octodon degus
CAAATTTTCTGATCGTTGAGATTATGGAGCCAGAGAGGAAAGTGATTGATGATGTAGAGTGTGCCTAAGGAGGGTCACCTAGAGAGAAAAAATTCTCTCAGGCTTTCACAAATAGCAAATTGGTCAAGTATTGGCCATGACTCATCCAGATGGCTGACACTGATGAAAGGTCTATGAGGTGCTGTATATGGTTCCAGGGAAAATACTGAGGGAACTTGACTGACCTTGTCAGAAACAAAAGTTACATTTTTATTTATATAGGTCTTGATTTATCATGGTCTTAGCCATCCAGCAGAAAAGTATAAAAGTGAGTTATAAAAGCAAAGCCATATTAATATGCTGAGCTGTAAAAGGCTCAAGTCAACAACTTCTGACATTGTCAGTCCTATGGATAACCCACTACTATTATGCACTACTGGACTATATTGGATTATTTTGCTGAATTCAAATATCTACAATATTATTGAACTGGCATCAATTATGTAGAGGTCCTTTTTAGACTTCTCGAATTTTAGTTTCTCTAACAGCAATGGAACACCCATCTCTGACAAAAGAAAACAAAAAAGGGGATAAAAATAAAGAACCATTTTGTAGTGAAAAAATATATATGTATATACAAAATAGTGTGGACAGATTACAGCTGCTTTCTCTTAGTGCAATGAGAATCAAGGTTTATACTAATATTATTTAGGCAAGATATTATGTCTGATATCCATTATCATAGTGTCATAACTGATGTCATCTTGTCCTCTGAATAACTACTATGAAGACAATAATACACAGTATATTAATTACTGTAACTGTCCTACTAACCTTTCTTGAAACTATTTCATTGGTATTTTTTCCTCTTTAAAATTAATAGGGCCAGGGAGATAGCTCAGTAGAATAAGCACTTGCCTGGCAAGCACAATGACCTGAGTTCAATCCCCCATTCTGCTAAAAAAAAAAAAAAAGAGATAAAAGCAAATTATGACCACTTTCAATTTATGATAATGATCATCAAAAACATCAAGTAGAAGTGGTGAGAGTATTGAAGAAATCAGCCTCCCAAATGCTGGGATTACAGGAGCGCGCCACCTGTAATCGCGGTCTCCATCGCTGTCTCAGGGAGCCTGTGGGCGGGCCGGGCCCAACGTGGGGGGTG
>NW_004524582.1:4061777-4063525 GCF_000260255.1 Octodon degus
TTTTGAAGTTCAATCAGTTCTTTCTGCTGTTAATTCATTTGAGGTCAATTATTAAGCACATATGTTTATAATTCATCATTTCCACAATGTATACATCCATCATCATTAAATAATCATTTCCTTGTTCTGAAATCTCTCTACCTGATATTAGCCATCTCATCTTCTTTATAATTATTTCTTACATTCTGTCTTACTCTTTACTTCTATGCTTTGTGTGTCTTTATGTGTAGAATCCATCTCTCATAGGTAGCGTGTTGTTAAACCCTCACTTTTATTCAGTATAATGATCTCTATTTTCAGTTGTGTTTTTACTCACATTAGAAAGATTTTTTGTTATAATTTCACTTACATATAACCCACTACTTGTAATAGTTACCATGATGTTGCATCTTTCTCTGTTTTTGATATCAGTGTAATACTTGCCTACAGAAATTTTTTGGGGAGAACTGTTTATTTTTCAAATTCATTGAAGAGTTTGAGGAGTACTGGGATTATATCTTCTGTAAATTTCTTGTAGAATTCAGCAGTGAATCCATCAGGACCTGGGCTTTTCTTTGTCAGTTAAGTTTTTTATTACACTTTGAATTTCATTGGCTATTATTATTTTAAAGTTCACACTGTCTGCAAACAAGATGGCTAGCCCTTCTTTTTTCTGATTTCTTGGGGCATGTAATATTGTTTTCCAAACTTTGATTTTCAGCCTATGAATTTCTTTATATGTTAAGGGTTAATAAGAGATCTTACACCTCTTGGGTAATTAAGAGATCTTATACCTTCTTGATTCAGTTTTAGTAATTTGTACCTTTCTAGGAATTTGACCATTTCTTTTGTGTTTTCCATTCTGCGAGAGTAAAACAGCTATTGATCTGAATTTCCACTGGGTCTGTGGTAATTTTTTCATACCTCATTGTTTGTATTTGAGAATTTATTTCCTCTTTTTGATGAGGTTAGCTAGGGGCTTATCAATTTTATTTACTCTTTTAAAGAATCAGCTTTTTATTCATTAATTCTTTGTATTGTTTGCTTTGTCTCGATTGCATTAACTTCTGCTCTAATCTTTATAATTTACTCCTATCTTTGGGCTTTGGGTTTGGTTTGCTTTTGTTTTTCTAGACGTTTGAGGTGCAGCATTAGGATATTTATTTGTTTCTGTTCTTTTTTCCTATGAGTTCACAGCTATAAATTTCCCTCTAAGAACTGATTTCATTGAATCTCATAAATTCTGATAAGTTGTGCTTGAATTTTCATTGAATTGTAGATATTGTTTAATTTCATCTGTAACCCATTGGATGCTAAGGAGGATGTTGTTTAAATTCCATGGATTTATGGGGTGTTTTGTCTTTTATTTTGTCATTTATTTTCATTTTCATTGAACTGTGGTCAGATAATATACATGGGATAATTTCTATTTTCTTGCATATACTTAAGCATGATCTATGGACTAGTATGTTGTCTATCTTAGAAAATGTCTCATGCACTTAAAAAATTGTGCATTCAGATGTGGTTGGGTGCAAAATACTGCATATGTCAACTAAGCCCAAAGTTCCAAGTTCTAGTTCAGTTCTGCTACTTGTTTGCTAATGTTTTGTTTTCTTTACCTACCTTTTGGGATAAGGGTGCGATAAGGTCTCCTGTTAATATTGTCGCATTGGATATTAGATTTTTTGTGTCCATTAAGATTTGCCTTATATAGTTGGATGCTTCTGTGTTTGGTGCATACATATTTATGACTGTTACCACTTCTTCTT
>NW_004524582.1:4064120-4065657 GCF_000260255.1 Octodon degus
CTCCATGCTCTTCTTGATTTGATGATTTGTGAAGAGATATCTGTTGCTATTCTGATGAGTTTCCTTTAAATGTGATCTGTTTCTTTTCTCTAGCAGCTTTTAGCATAATATTCATGTGTCGAATTTCTTGGATCTTGACTGTTATATGTCTGGGTGTGGTTTTAATTGGGTTGATGTTATTTGGAGTTTTATATGTTTCAGGTACCTGAATTTCAGATTGTTTCCTCATACTTGGGAAGTAGTCTGTTATTACCTCTGCGTGTATTCTTTTATGTCATTTGTATTGACTCTTTCTTTATCATTGGTGCCTATTAGTCTTATGTTGTTTAACTTTTCATTGTCTTGCAGATGGTGAAATATTTTTCCTAAATCCTAGTTGTTTTTAAAAGTTCTTTTCTTACCTTTTTGCTAGCTGCAATGGTGTCTTCAACATCTGAAAGTCTATCTTCGCTTTCATTCATTCAGTTTTACCAGCTTGTGAAGTTTTAATTTCCTGTATATCTCTTTGAATCTGCTTCATGCATTCTATTTCTTTCCTATATTGCTCCCATTGTTTTTGTATTCTCCTGTAATTTTTTTTAGTATCTTCTTTAGATGCACTTAGTAATTCATTCACTATAGATATCATTTCTTTTTTTACTTCAGAAATTATTTCTGATCTGATTTCCTGTATACTTTTTTGCAGTTGTTTCTTTATTTCAGAGATTTCATGTGTGTTTTCCAGTTTCTTCTATGCTAGTGTCTCCTGCATTTGTTTAGGTGGCTTCCGGACCTGAGAACACATTTTCCTCCTTCTTTTTGTCATTTTGTATGGCACTGTCCTCTAACCTTTGGCGTAGAGCTTTAGTGTAGCTATTCCTCTAGCACCTACCGATATTATCACCCAAGTGAAGTTATGTAGTTAATGCTATTAGGTTTTGCATTGACCGAACTCTAATTAGCAATAATAATAATGGTTAGTAAGATTAAATGGTTAACAATCTTTTTTACCTAATGGATCTTTATTTTATACCATAAAAGCAAATATTACTACTCTATAGCTAAGGAGATATTAAATGGGGAATTTTTATTTAAATTAGTTCCCCTAAGTTCTGTCTGATCACTTCCCTTTGATATGTCTAGAGCCTTGTAGGTAGACTAGTTCACTGTGATAACCTGTTGCCCCTTCTCTCAATCAAGAGAGAAAGATAGAGTATGCTCTCCTAGATCTGGGTCTAGCACAGTGTCTCAGTTTATTGGTCCAGGATCTACCAGGTTCAAACTCATCAAGCGGGGCCTGGCTTGAGTGTGGCTGCTATGCTCAGCTTCTTCTTGTTTCACCCTGTGGAAGTGAATCCAGTGTGCCCCTCTGGCAAGAAGTTCTTCTCCTGGATTAGATGGGCAGGTCTCCCCTCTGTCCTCTCTGCATGGAGTTCTACTGCAGGATTTCACACTAGGCTTGTCTGATGGAGGAAGTTCCGGCAGACTGTTGAGTGGTCCCACATACACGCCAGGTCTGGTGAGCTGTTGTGGTTAGTATTATATCTACCTTTTATTC
>NW_004524582.1:4067327-4068657 GCF_000260255.1 Octodon degus
TGTCCCCAGTCCACAAGTATCTGCCTACTGAGACTTACTTTATGCACTGTGAAGGCACTGGATTGCAAAGCTATTTTCTTCATATGGATTGTGATGGCTAATCTAAGTGTCAACTTGATGAAAGCAAAATTGAAAGGCAGAGAAGCTATTTCTTCTATCTCTGCAAGGATTTCTCCCAGGGGAGAGTGCCTAATGAGCTAGTGATATGAATGGGGAAGGGGCCCCCTCCATGTAAGCTTGTATCATCAATCATTCAGGAGTACAGACAGAACAAAAAAGCAGAACAAAGGTGAATTTGTTGTCTCTCTTAGAACTTCTTTCCTTTGTTCATCATAATGCCAGAATATTTACCCTTTGCTTTGCAGAATGGATGGCAGCAGCATCCCAGTTTTAAAAAGTAAGTTGTACCACTTGCTGTCCTGAGTCTGAGTCTTTTTGACATAGATTTAGCCATACTACCAACACTCCTGAATTTCCAACTTGGGGACTCTTCTGGTAATACACATCTGCCAAACTCTGTGAGATAGTTCATTTAATAAATCCCACTCATATAATGCTTATGTCCGTAAGTACAACATACATACTAAATCAGTATCATTTCTCATTGGTTCTATGGAACCCTAAAATATAGAATAATCTTCTCCATTGTAATTTTCGTGTCTTGGTTTAATTATGAACTTTTCATAAAATGACATTGGCAATCATAGCTTTATACATACTAACTTTATTTATTTTTAAGTCTGATGTAGTTTCCTATTTTTCCTATATCAATAAGCATTAATGCCAAATTTGACAGTGCATTTTTCTTTTTACAAAAATAGTTTAAATGGACTTAATTGCAACCTACATACCTCTACACTTGCATCATTATCTTTAGCTCTAAAGGGATGCTAATAATATAATGTGTAATTTATGTGGGATAACATTAATACATATGATTTATGAGAATAATTGCCATCAACGAATACTTGTGAGATACGAGTATATTCCTAGTGATTTGCAATATTATTTGCAACATGGGAAGCAATGGTCCTATCCATAATTTAAGAATTACACAAAAAGTTAGAGCAGCACACAGAAATAACAGTGATCCAAAGTATGTGCTTTCCCAGGTGGAAGCCAAATTCAGAATTCAAAACTATGGCAGGTCTGATGATAAGAAAGATCCCCTGGTGAAGCTCCTAAGTAAGATAAAAATAGCACGTCAATATCGAGGCACATAGTAATAAAATAGATTATATTATGATAAACAGTATGTGTACTTTGAGCTTGTTGTCTGATAATTCCTGATGTCCAGTTGCTAAAATTATAGGAACAAACAACTGAAGTG
>NW_004524582.1:4069209-4069964 GCF_000260255.1 Octodon degus
ATCAATGAAGTGAAATTAAGGGCCAGCCAGACATCTCAGCAGACTAAAGTACCTGCTGAGGCAAGTACAGGGACCAGGGTTTGATCTGCCCCCACCCCATGCCATGCTGGCCCATCCCCCAGGGCATAATACAGAAAAAATACAGAAAAAAAAAGAGCATGTAATATGTAAGTCTAAGTAAAAGATAATACAAAAGTGGTAATCAAAATATAACTATAGGGGCCGGAGAGATGGAGCAGTAGAATAGGCGCTTCCCTGGCAAGCACAAGGGCCTGAGTTCAATCGCTGGTTCCAACAAAAAACAAACAAACAAAAAACCATATATATATAATGGTTAAATTATCTTTTTAAGTTAAATGAAGCCAAAATAAATCAGAAATACAGTGAGTATTGTTTGCAGGTTATTAAGCCATCTCATTTTTAAGTTTAAACTTGCTCCTAGAGTTGAAATGAATCATTTCCAAATATTCTGGGGAGGCTGAGGTAAGGAGGCTTAATGTCTAGAGCCTTTAAAAAGACCATGCTTTCTATAAACAATTATGTAAATGGATGCATTATTAAATCATAACACCTCATATTATGCTATGGTTTATATTAATAAAATATAGAAACATAGAGAAGGTAAGATATAAATACTTTTCCAAAGAACTAGATATATTTATATTAAAATGCATACCAATTTTTAGGTTTGATATATTTATAGCTTATGCATATTTCATAAATACATGTGTTCTACTCAAAGTAAATTAATCTAT
>NW_004524582.1:4071584-4072070 GCF_000260255.1 Octodon degus
TGTCAACTTGGCTGAATCACTTCCAACAGTTCTCTGAGTGGAGGCCCAGCCCTGCAGGTGGGCAGGGCCCAACCTGGGGCACTATTGGCCTAGCACTAGGGTGTGATTGGTTCAACCATAGGCCCTTGGCCCACCCCACAGTGACTCAGAACAAAAAGTATATATAAAGGAATTGAGGAAGGCTTCCTGTGATCCTGCCCTGTCCAGTTTCCTTGGAGAAGGCCCACTCTTCAGAGGGCGTATGATCTTTCTGGTGGAGTGCCGGACTTCGCAGTCTGTGCAAAAGGAAGAGAGAGGCTTGATGGATGCCGCAGCTGCTGCCCCTCCTCTGCTCTTCATTGTTTTCTGCCACCATGAGCTACTGCTATTGTGGCCAGCAAAATATGGACCGAAACCTCCACAAACTGTGAACTAAGTAAACGTTTCCTTCCTTCATTTTGAGTGTTGAGTATTTGTCCCAGAAATGAGTAAACAGTAACTAAGACA
>NW_004524582.1:4072428-4074886 GCF_000260255.1 Octodon degus
AAATGAAGCCCCCTCCAAGCAAACTTTACTCATATATTCAGAACTCTGACTTATTAAAATCTTTCCTTAAAATGATTCTAAATATCATTTACTTCTGATATAATTCACACACTTGTAAGAATATCCTGCTTTCATGATTCTGTGGTTTCATATCTTATACTGGTGTTTTTTATCAAGTATCCTCCTAAAGATACTTTTAGATTACCTTATCTAACATGGTACTACAGTTGCCATCAACCACATTCCATGTTGTTCCTCTTTGTAAGTTTTCTTAAATGCAGAATACAGTTAGAAGCTATAGTAGTTCTTCATAAACTTACTATTGTCGGACCTATGTGCAATGGAAAATCAGAACAGGAATTTGTCTTGTCTTCTTGTCCTGTTAGTTCACTGTTCCAAGAATAGTATCTGACTTATAATGGGTGTTTGGTATATATTTATTTGCTGGCAAAAACATCAATAATTGATTAAAGGAGAGAACTTTGTAGAACAGAATGAGAGAATAACTTCCCTTTTGAGATCAGCTATTTCTAAATCAGACATTTGTTGTGAAAACTATGTAGCAGGAACATTCTTATCGCCATAGGTATTAATGTGGTATATTCTTTTAAATAAAGTTGAATTTTTATAGTATCCACAAGTGCTTACAAAAACAGATGATGAAGAAATATTTAGCCCCTCAGATGTTCAGTAGTTATTTATTGGCACCTGGATTACTTTCCTCCCTTATCCTTTGTGTGTGTGTGTGTGTGTGTGTGTGTGTGTGTGTGTGTGTGGTATTGGGGATTGAACTCAGGGCCTTGAACTTCCCAGGCAAGTGTTTATTATATTGAGTTATCTCCCCAAGCCCTCTTATCCTTTTTCTGGATCTCATATTGTTAGCTAAGTTTTCTTATATTTTAAAATTTCCTCCTTAACTGTCTATATTATCCAACACTTCTCATACTTAGAAAGTGTCCTGCCTTCACTGAAAGTTACCTTACACCCATCTTCCATTTCATCAGTTACAATCAGTTCTCATGTAATCAAAATGTATTATCACCTACTGTTAAATCTCTGTCTCCTCATTGTCAAATCCAAGATGTTGTCAGTGGTCACTCTATAATTTACATGCACAACATCTGATACCACTGGCCTATCTCTTGCTACATGCATCTTGTTCCCAGAGCAAGCATTCCAGATTCTTTCCTTTGCCTTCTTTCTTTGACAGGTTGCCCACTGCTTCTCTTTTTCTTCAAACAAGCACCCTTGATAGATTGTTAGTTTTGTATATTGTCGAGCTCTCCCAAGATCTGAGTATATATATTTCAGGTATAAATTTTTTATGATCTCACATTTCAAAGAATCTATTATTTTTCTTTTATAAATCTTAGAAAAAATATTTGCTTTTTTAGCGAAATCAGCCAAATTGAAAAAATTTCATCATAGTATTTAATTGCAAATCGTGTATGTCTTAAGCGTTAATCACACCCATGACTAAGAAAGCTGTAAGAAATTTGCAAATATGAAAGACTTTATTTCACCCCAATTAGTTTCCAACATCTTTTCTTGCAATAAGTCATTAGGGAGTAAATTTCCTGAAGTGTAACGTGCCTAATTATTTCTGCACTATCCTTGGTATCCACTAAATTTTGTTACAATAAGGTCTGTGAATTCTATGCTAATTAACTATTTTAGAATTATTTGACTAATGATAATATCAGTAAAATCTTTCAATGATTTTAAACTGGGGAAAATAAGATCAGACAATATTTTTCAGAATTCAACTGTTAATAAAATTATATCCTAAATCATCCTCACTAATTCTAAGGCAAAATCCACAATCTTCATGATTTTATAATATTGTATTTTACAAGTATTACTCAGAAATTCTTTGCTCCTCTGTAGTAAGGTTTTAAATTCATTAGACTGTAAATAAAATTTATGATCATGTGTCAATTATAATGAATTACTAAGGCTAGGACAAGGACATGGGACTCCTGTCACACACTCTCCCATTTTCTGCTGTCCCATGGAATGCACCTTCTGTTTCTGTGCACACAAGAACCTCACTTGCCTTCCTCTATAGGGAAAATGTCATTTGAGATCATGTAAAAACCAGAGATAAAGGCTGGAGAGATAGCTCAGTAGAATAAGCACCCACCTGGCAAGTGGAAGTTCCTGAATTCAATCCCTGGTACTAAAAGAAAAAAAAAAAGAATAGAAAAGAAAAGAAAGAAAGAAAAAGAAAAACAGAGAAACACTAACAGGAGGGTACGAAGAGTTTTGAGGAAACATAGTTTATTTTTTTTTTTTTTTACATGACTTTGTCTTCTATTGCAATGAAAATTTTAGTGGTAACATTTTGGGTTATTTTGATATCTGGGTTCAGTGAACTCTAATCATGCACTCTTTTATGACCTTTTATTAAAAAGTAAAAGTCAGTCCTTTGTTCTTTCCAAAGTAAATGGAAAAGTAA
>NW_004524582.1:4075015-4078403 GCF_000260255.1 Octodon degus
TTTACTCATTTAAAACTACTTAATATTACCCTAATGTTACACATTGCTGTCATCAGGGCAGTTACTTAGTTCACAAGTGTCAGCATATATAGTTATTCAGGGAGAGAATACTACCAATTAATTGCTAGTTTCAAAAACCCAATGGAGATTCTCAGGACCATTGCCTTAACCACCTTGTGTATATAAATATATGGCTTTTCCCCACCATGTTTTCTAGTTTTTCTCCTTGCCCTCTCTTCAATGTTTAATCTTCCATTAGTTCTGTTATATCTTCCAATTTTTATTTGTTCTTTTGAATGAACACTAAGGAGACTATAAGATATTTATACATGTGGGTCTGCTTTATTTCACTTATGAGCATAACTTCAAGTTGTGTCTATTTATATATTAAGGCTTCGAGTTTATCATTCTTTATAGCTGAGTAATACTCCATTGTATGAAAATACCACAAGGTTTTCATCCATTCCTTGGGTGACAGGCATTTTGGTTGCTTCCAATATTTGGCTATCACAAATCTGACAAAACTAAACAAAAAAAGGAGATATAAATGAAGGACCATTTTGTAGTGAAAAAATACATACCTATCTATCGATCTATCTATCTATCCAACTATCTGAATATACAAATTAGTTAGGTTAGGTATACAGCTATTTTCTCTTAGATCAAAGGTAAGAAAGATTTGTGCTAATAGTGTTTAGAGAAGACATCATGTCTGCATCTTGTGCTATGAATAACTACTATATAATATATTAATTATTGTAACTGTCCTACTAACCCGTTTTAAAGCTGTCTCATTGCTATTTCTTTCTCAATAAAATTAATTTTAAAAAATAAATGAATTCAATAACACTCTGAAAAAAACTATTTTTTATTAAGGAGGGAAGTGCATTGATTTTATCTTTACAAAATATCTGGAAAGAAAATTAATTTCATTAATTCCCCTATGCAATTAATCTTTTCCAGTCATTCTGATGAAAGATGGAATTAAGAGGTTGACTTCACACTTTGCTTCACAGGTCAGAGCACACATCATTCTGATTCTCAAAAGCAAGTCTATAGTATCAGGAAAAACAACTCTACCTCACTATAAAATACTGATTTTTTTAACACTATCAGTGTTTTCACTACTGTCAGAGAAATTTTAATTTGCAATCTTAGGCAATACTTAGTACAGAGTTTAAGGGAAAGAAGTGTACCAAACAGCAGAACATTGAAAGGAATACCTATATTTATTGAAGACTACTAGGACCTACCTACTACTGTAAGCATGTTTCAAGTATAAATAACTGAATCTTTGCAAAGACTTTATGAATTGCTGTTTCCTCATTTTATAAATGAGAAATCCCAACACAAAAAGGCTATGTAGCTCACAGCAAATCAATGCACTAAGACATAGTAGGTCTTCCATAAGAGTTCTCAGCAATCAGTAGACTCTTCTAGTTTTATATCTGTGAGGAGGGGAGGGCACTCTGCACACACCAGTATGGAAATCAATCCAGTGACTACAACTTCATTTGCTCTAAACTTAAGGATTGTCCTAAGTGATTATAAGTGTCTTTGTTTGGATTCAGTGAAAATATATTCTTACAACTTAAAGGAAATGGCATTTTTTATTAAATTTCCTTTTTTAAAAAAATTTATTGATAGAAATATTGCATGAGTTTTGTCCTGGAACTTTAAGAAGTTAATGCTTTTGCCACCTTCATAAAATGATTTTATTAATCCCTTAGGAAAATAATTGTACATAGTATGAACATCAAATGATACAATAATTTTTCATCATATATTTCAGGATTCCAAAAAGAATAGGAAATTTAGGAAAATAAAAGCTCATTTTAATCTTTCTAGTAAATACATAATACTTTTGAAAGTTTATTTGTTTGTGGATAATTCAGTTTTCATTCACAATAAGATTTGAGAGATTAAGCCTGTTATCCCATAGCTATGGAAGATCAAACAGGAGAATCACCATGAGTCAAGCTGTGTAGTAAGACTCTGTACCAAATACATATTTTTAAAAAATGTATTTGGTTGCTGTAGGGTCTCACTATGTACCTCAGATGCATAGTGATCCTCATGTTTCAGCTTTTCCAGCGCTGGGATTATAGGCATGAGCCACCATACTTGGACTCTGGCTGCTCTGCATGCCGTGAGGAAAGGGTTGGCATGGCATATGGTGCCTGGGATTGAACCACAGTCCCTGTGCTTGCTTAAGCTTACTTACTTTAGTCTTCTGAGCTATCTCACCAGTACCAAATGCATAAATAAAAAAATGTGAGTTTTAATTCTTTTGACACAGAAATAGAAACAGTCATATTTATGACCAATACAATAACTTCTCCTTATATTAAATTATAAGGTATGTGTTAATTTTAAGGTGTAATCTGGATGAATCATCAAGCATTTCATATTTATGAACTATAAGTTCACACAAATACATTTTTTAAATTTAGAAAATGTATCACAAGAAAAAATCACATCATCAATTCCCCCACATACACTTTCTGTTTTGTTTTTCCTGACAAGTTCACATCAAAATCCATTTGCCTTTTACTAGCGCATGTGTGCAGTACATGCAGTTTACAGTCATCTTGCAGTGTGCTTACATTTATGTGTGATTTTACAGATTTTTTCAATCACCTTTGGCTTCCTCTCTTTCAATTCCCTTTTCCATTTTCATTCTTATTGATATTGTTAATCTGTTTTATGTTTATGGCAATGTAATGTTTTTATTCATTGAAGCTATTAGGCTCCTTGAGGCTGCTGTTAAACAAATCTTTATTCTACTTATTTTGCATTCCCCTCCCCTCTCCTGGCACACTTGTTCTTTTAGCCCACTTCCCATTTGTAAGGATCTGTTCCATTTTCTCCTTCTAGCCATGCTTTACTGTGTTCTTTGTTCCTTGGCTTTCTCAAATGAGGCACTATACTGTATTCATGCTTGTGGGTCTCATTTATTTCACTCAACATTATATTTTCCAGATGCATCTATTTCCTCCAAATAGCTCTAATTTATCCTTTTTAATTTTATTTATTTATTTATTTATTTATTTATTTATTTATTTATTTTTGCTGGCTCAGTCCCTCCCTGGGAGCAGGGGTAGTGTGCATGTGATACCAGGGATCAAACCATGGTCCCTGCACTTGCCTACACTTGGCTAATAGGCACTTCAGACTATTGAGCTATCTTGCCAGCCCTCAAATTTATCCTTCTTTATAGACAACTAGTATTTCCTTCTGTGAAGATACCACATTATTTTCCTTTTCCAATTTCCTGAAATGGGTACACAAACTACTTCCAGGATTTAACTTTTATATATTTTGCTGTTACAAATATTGGTATATATGTATCACTATAGTATGATAGACAACAGAAAGAAATTATATA
>NW_004524582.1:4078568-4079825 GCF_000260255.1 Octodon degus
ATACAAAATCAAAACTCAAATCTCAATGACATTCATGTACACCAATATAAACTCAATGAAAAGGCAATTATGAAAACAACACCATTCATGGTAGTGTTGAGAAAAATAAAATACCTAGCAACTAACCTAAGCAAAGAAGTGAAAGACCTCTAGAAAGGAAGTCACTCTCCTCTGACAAAGAAGATTGAAGAGGATATCAGAAAATGTAAGGATGCCCCTACTTCTGGGTAGATAAAATCAATATTGTCTAATGGCCATCCTCCCAAAAATTTATACAGCTTCAATGGAGTCCTAACCAAAATGCCAACAGCATATTTCACAGACTTAGAGAAAACAATACTACAATTCAGCAGAGCTAGAAGGCCCAGAATATCAAAGCAATCATGAGTAACAGGAGCAAAGAGGGAGACACCACATGAGTGACCTTACTATAAACCAACAGAATAACAGTATAGAACTGGAACAGAAACCAGCACTTGGACTGATGGAATGAAATAGATGACACAGAATCACCCCCTCACAAGCAGCTACTTGATCTTTGATAGAGAGTCCATCGTCACACATTGGAGGAAAGTTAGCTTATTTAAAAAATGATGCTGGGAAAACTGGTTATCGGTTTGGAGAGGATTGGAGAAAGATACTTATCTCCCAGAATGTACTAAACTAAATTCAAAATGGATAATAGATCTAAATATTTAAACTGAATCATTGAGCCCAGTGGAAGAGAAATAGGGAAAGCTCTTGGAGAGAAATACACTTTCTAATCCAATACGTGTACCCCTAAATTGTAAAAATGAATATATACCTGTGTCTAAATTCCTTAAATAAAATATGTACATGGATATCTCTAAAGTTTTTATTGCACTAGGTACATAAATACCTTACTATTCTATCAATCTGTGGCAAAAATACTTATGAAAACACCAAAATTGAGTAAAACCAGGACAACCTTATTACTAGGAGTAATTAAATTTGATGCTGTCATTGTACTTTTCCTTTCTTTCCATACAAAGCATGCATGTTTTAAAAGTTCTTTGTGATTATCTTTTTTGTATAAGTAAACAGTGCACAAAAGTAACAGTAATAACTATTTGAAGTAAAAATATTTGGTCTTTCCTATTAAAAAATTGATCGCCACCTCTCTTCCTCTCACCCTCTTCCCCTATACGCTCCCCATCATGCACTTTACAGCTAACAATAGCATATTTCATATTTCCAATAGCAAGAAGAGGTTTTGAAGTTTTTTCAACAAAAAAT
>NW_004524582.1:4079995-4081558 GCF_000260255.1 Octodon degus
GAACAAAAAAGCTACGTTACCTACATATGCGCCTCACACCGGATGATCCAAATCTCTGGTGTGATAGGGTATTGGAAATGTTTCAATTGAAGCTTCTATTTTCTGTCACCTCTTTGCAAGGCCCATTTCCAAAAAAATGAAATGAATTTCAAGGAAAAACTTGTGAACTTTATTCTTGTACATTTAGTCTAAAATTCTAGGATTTGGCAAGAGTGAACAGCACTCTGTTAAATGGAATAAAAAATATGGATATAGAGAGATATGTTACACTGTTTCTTTTAGGTGAGGTTTAATTTTTTGGTTTTGGTGCTTCCAGCTTGCTAGACAGAAATTCTACCAGCGAGCTAAATCCCCAGCATCTGTTGCACTAAGAATAATCTCTACAAGGGGATGACTGAGTTAGTCAATGAATAACATTCTCTTCTCACTTTTTTAAACACACATACTACTATGAACCTAAGCATAACAAAGGCTTTCTGGACAATTTAAATGATCATCTGTATGTTAACAAAATGCAAGGCCCAGAACAACCATGGCTGAAGTGAGACACAGTGAAGTGCGACCTCTCGGGCTCTTCCTTGGATAAGAGCTCCTTCAGTCCCACTCTGCTGCCTACTCTAGTGCAAGGACCAGTGGCGTTTTCTGTCCTCAGCTACCAGTGTGGGAATCACGTGTTTGGCCTGGAGCATATGACAGAAAGTTGAGGTTTAGGGGTGCATTTCACAAACACGCAGGCCACAAAGCTAGACCTGTCTGCCTGGCCCAACACAAGGAAAAGCATGAGTTGGAGAGCACAGAGTGATAGGGAAAGTGGAAACTTCTCGAGTATCTACTGCCTTATTCGGAACAGCAATGACTGCCTACAAGTAGGAGGAAATGCAGAGGAACTTCCAGCATTCATACTCACAAAAATATGAATGTGGAAACAAAGTTGGTCTCAGTACTGCCTCAGTTTTAATCATCCATGTATGCTGGACACTAAGACGTTAGACTCTGGAAAGAAAACTATCTACAAGGGGCCGGGGAGATGGCTCAGTGGAATAAGTTGTTCCCTGGTAAGCACGTGGACCTGAGTTCAATCCCTGGTTCTGCAAAAAAAAAAAAAAAAAAAAACTATCTAGAAACTGGAAACATTTTTGGAATCATCTATTTTAGGTTTTGTTCTTTTGTCCATTTTTTTTCTTCATTTCCTTAATTTTGTTCTCTGTGTTTTTCCCCTTGAGTTTTAGTTATTTTTATAAAATCTAGTTAATTGTTCTATTAATTTCCTTTCACTAGAGACCCAGAGCGCAGGCCTGGTGAGTGAGTGAGACGACCTGGGGCTGTGGGATCCTGAACAGACCTGGGGCTGTGGGATCCTGAACAGACCTGGGGCTGTGGGATCCTGAACAGACCTGGGGCTGTGGGATCCTGAGTCCACCCAGTACAAATGCACAAGACACTAGCACTGAGGAAACTGGAAATCACACACCAGATATCTCTGAAATAATAGTGTTGACAGTAAAGAATCAACTGCAGAAAGGGATAGAAGAAATCAGATCAGAAATAATTTCGGAACTAAAA
>NW_004524582.1:4082929-4092149 GCF_000260255.1 Octodon degus
TTGTTTATTTATTATTTCTTACCTATATCTTGTAATATGAGAAACTACTTTGGCAATAACAATACACAATGTACTAACCATTGTTACTTCCTAAAATCTTGTTTGGAGATTTTGTACCATTGTTTTGTTTTTTTCTTTAAAATAAAAATAGCTGATGTCAAAAAATTTCCTTTCACTCTTTAGAAGGATCTTTTATCTCACTTCTCTATCCACCTTATCTTTCTTCACTTTCAAAATTTATTTCTTTCATTTCCCTGTTCGCCACTGATCTACTTTGTGTAATATAACTATTAAACTTTATTCATCTTTAGATATTTAGTTCACTCTCTATTAATTCATGTAAACTATTTCCTAATGTTAATTGTTATATTTAGTAGATATTCACTATAATCAGTGTTTGGTTTGCCTTACTGCTTATACAATAATTACTGAAATTCTTCTCCATGACTAAGAGTGGTGTAGTACTGGTTATTACAGTACGCCAATATCTAGTTTATCTTGATGCTTTTATTTTTACTGATTTCGTTGCTATTGCCAGGTTAGCATAGTGGTCCTTATCATATTAATTGATATTCTCTGCTTGATAATATCTGTATTCTCTTTGTTTTTTGATCATACTGTGGTCTATTCCTACAGATCTGATTTTTGACCAATTACACTGCACTTTCTGCACCCAATTTAACAGAAAGAGCTAGATTTTAAAACAGAGGTATAAAATTAGCGACCCAAGAACCTATCAATGAAATCCAGACACAAACTAAATAGATCCCCATATGACCAGCAAAATCTTTCCAATATAATTTATCCCCAAATAACACCACACACAATAATTACAAAATACTGTAGAAATTCAAGAAAACAAGATAGGAAAAGGCATGTGAAAACTCCCAAATTGTGAAAAGATGGCACAATTTGGATTATTGATGGGCACAAATCCAAAGCCACAGCTCCATTACTCAAAATGTAAAAAAATAAATAAATAAATAAAAATATTAAACCAGGTACTCAGTGAGCTAACAAACATTATACTATAACTAAATGAATAATAGACTTAATAAAATAATAAGCAAGCTTGTAGACACACGAATAAAGAGTTAGCTAAGCTAAACAAAATTATACAAAACATAAATGAGAAGTCTTACAAAGAATGTGAGTCCATAAAAAGACACCAAACAAAAACTCAGGATATTAAAAATCCTTTGGGAGGACGGGTGCCAGAAGTGACCAAGGTGAGGACAGGGTGTTAGAACTGCAACACAGGGCTGATGCTGACAGGCATGTGCTCAGAGGTACTCTCAAAATAACAGAGTAGGAAAATGGGTGCAACAGCTAGGAGATGATGCAAAGGAAATGAATCTCAGATTAAAAGGAATTAGTGGAAAATGAGAAGACAGCACACATGCAATATAAAGTTTATAGAAATAATAACAAAAATTTTCACGTTTGGCTAATGAGCTTAAAACCCAAATAAGTGCATCATGGGGGCACACAAACAGGAATGACCAGGAAAGCTTTCCTCCATGCCATTACAGAAAAGACTTTCCTTCATCAAAGACAAAATCCCAGAAGCCCAGCTGCAAATGGCATTTAAAAAATCTGTTTACATGGGAACACTGGAAGAACACTCCAAATGAGAGAAAAGTGATGCACATAAACTCCCAGCTAGCTACGGTCAGAAGTGATCTTCTCCAAGGCACATCATACTCAGTATCTCAGAAGTCTAATGTAAGCATAGAATCTTACAAGATGTTAGAAAAGATCAGAAAACCACTGACGAAGTTAAACCGAGACAGCAGACTCCTCAGCGCAGATTCTAATTGCCAGGAGAGTTTGCAGTGAAATGTTTCAAGCCCTAAAAGAAAACAACTTTCCCACCCTGACTAACTATATATACTGATACCTGTGAACTAAGTAACTGCACTGCAGATGGTAATCTGTACTAGTAGTTTCATGCTTGGAGTGCTTGTCATTCTGGTCTTCTGAATACACGCTGTTTGTCATGACATGTCAGTTGCTGCTGTGCTGTCTCGCGGGTAGATGATTGCTCAAAAAGAAGAAGGTAGTGAATGAAGGCAAGAGACAGGAAAAGGAATATTGTGGGACTGTCCTGCTTCCTGGTTATATATGGTTAGATTTTTGGACTTATGTGTAAACATTATAAGTATATTATTCTTTATACCTATTTTTAAAATATATTCTAATTTTTAAATGTTTTTTTATCATATTCTATAGGGACTTAAAGTAAAACATATCAATATTTGATGAAAAATACCTATTCCATATTATGCCTAAGATGTTTGATATTCAGACAGATAGTGAGGTTACGCTTAACAGCCTAGGTTGTATGGTAATAACAATAAGCTTCTCTTCTGGATGGTTAACAACCTAAGTTTGCAGACCAAAATTAGAGAAAAAGGAGGGCTGCAAGGAAGCCAACATTTTGGCTGTAGCCTTCCAAGGTCAATTAAGACTCAGGACATATGAGAGCTTGTACTGTAATGTCAGGCAACTAGGTAGTGTCCCAAATTTTCTGATCAAGAAGATTATGGGGTCAGAAAGGAAAGTGATCAATGATGTATAGTGTGCCTAAGGAGAGTCACATGGAGAGACAACATTGTCTCAGGCTTTCACAGAGAGCACATTGGCCAAGCAATGGCTGTGACTCATCCATATGGCTGACACTGAAAAAGGTTCTACAATCTGAGGTACAGGATCTCAGGATAAATCCTGAGGGGATTTCACTGACCTTATCAGGTCAAAAGCTATAACTCTTGTTGCATAGGTCCTGCTTTACCTTGGTCTTAACCATCCAGAAGAAAAGTATAAAAACTAAGTATAAGAAATAAAGTCATGCTGTTATGTTGAGCTGTAGGGGTCTCAGGTCAACAATTTCTGACATTGCCAGTGAAGCGGAAGCCCCAACACTATTAAGGGCCACTGGACTCTTTTAGAATACTTTGCTGAGTTAACACACCTATAATATTTAAATAATGGAACTTAACAAAAAAAGGGGATACAGATGAATGTCCATTTTTTATCTGTGTATTCAAAGTGTTTAGGATAGATATATAGTTACATTCTCTTAATGAATAGAGGTATTTGTTCAAATGGTGTTTGTAAATAGGATATCATGTCCGCATCTTGTACAGCAACTAACCACTAGGAAGAATGTATGCAATGTGTTAATTATTGAAACTGTCCTACCAATTTTGTTTGAAACTGTCTCATTGCTATTTATTTCTCAATAAAATTATGGGAAAAAAAGAAAACAACTTTCAACCTATATTATTTTTTTGAGAAATTTTCTTCCAAAATAAAAATAGCTTTATTCTTTTCAGATAATAAAAATGACACAAACTATAAAAATTTCAAATATAGAGAAGTCTAAGTAAAGATTAAATACCCCTGTTCAGATAAGTAAAAATCATTAACATTTGACAAAGTGCTCTGTATGAAAAATAAACATATATTATCTTAAAATACCCAATAGTAAGTGGGCTTTTACTAAGCAAGCCATTCTGTAACCTGCTTTCTCAGTCAGTATTTCACAAACATATTTCCATAGTGATAAATATGTATACATCCTGCAGAACTATCTTGCAAAAATGTCAGAGAAATAAAGTATTTCCATTACAAAGAACAGATTAAAAAATTCATGATCACAAAACCAGCACCTAAAAAAATGTGAAAGATTTTCTAGATAGATATAGCAAAGCAGAAAATGCCAAAACTCTCTAATGGAATGAATACACCAAGCAGAATGAGTAGTTAAACAGAAGGGAAAAGAAATGGAGAAACTAGCAACAGAAAAATCATGCAGTGTAAACAATTAAGCAGTGACTTTTCCAGAATAACTCTCACTTGGAAGACTCACAATTCCTCAAGCAAAATACGCAAATTGGCAAATGGATCAAAAAGCAAAACCTAATCCTATGGTGAACAGAAGATACACCTAACCCACAGAGACATTCATAGCCTAAAAAATCAAAGGACAGAAACTAATACTCCATGTAACAAGATGGTTAGGTATCTTAAAAAAGAGAATAGACAACTTTAACAGTGACCATACATGCAAACATGCACTCATTTAGTTCATAATAGCTAAATTGTGAAAGTGTCCTAAATGCTCCTCATGAATAAATAAAGAATATGTGATAGCTTTACACAATGGAGTACTTTTGGGAGCAAAAGAAGTCAAATTTAGTCCTTTGTGGGAAAATGTATCTAGTTTGAAGCCATAATGTTAAGTAAAATAAATCAAACACACAAATTTGAAGAATACATAGTTTCCCTTATACAAGAAACTCAACATATAAGTAATTATAGAGTAAAATATAAGATAATAGGAAACAGAGAAAAATGTGTAAAACAGTAGAAAACCAATAGATGAAGATAGAGAAAGAAAAAAAGAGGAATAAAACAAGATTTATTATGTACATATATCAACTCCCCACAACAAATGTAAATCATTTTGCTTTGAAAATGTATACTAGTAAAATAAAATTTAATTTAAGATTATAATGCCTAAACACTAATCATTTCAATCCTTCTGTCCCATGAAATTTTTTAAAAAGTTAAATGTTATCTTTTAATAATCTCAACCTTTGATATACTTTTTCTGGTCTTCATTGTTTTTGGTGTTTTATAGGAAGTGCAGCCTACATCTGTCTTTTCTTTCTTTATTTATTTTTCTTTCTTTCTTTCTTTCTTTCTTTCTTTCTCTCTCTCTCTCTCTCTCTCTCTCTCTCTCTCTCTCTCTCTCTCTCTCTTTTTCTTTCTTTTTTTCTTTCTTTCTTTCTTTCTTTCTTTCTTTCTTTCTTTCTTTTTTTTTTTTTTGTGGAACTGGGGATTGAACTCAGGCCCTTGCCAGGCAAGCACTTATTGTAGTGAACCATCTCCCCAGCCCGTCTGCATCTATCCTTTCTTGTACCCAATCTCAGAATGATAGAAAACTGATAGAATTGAAATGAAGTACCCCACTGCTTAATCTTGTGAAGGTAATTCTGATACTCAGTGATTTTCTGAAAAGATAAGAGACAATGGATCACTATTCCTTGAGGTCAAATATGAAATAACAAAATATCATAACATTTTCTTCTCCTCCAGATTTTTTAGTACACTTATGTAATTTAGGCTTTTTGGACTAGCTGAGTGGCCTTGGGGCAGTTAGATGTCACCTGAGTACTCTCCTTTGAGAAGACAGTGACAACTAAGCCACTAGACTGTTTAGAATAAAATGGTTATGAAGTTTGTAGGAAAACAATGTATATTTGGTAGGCTGTGACATCTCAAGATAAGAACTTCTGGAGTGCACGGTGCTGAATAAACCAAGGAAATTGTCATGAAAGCTTAAAATTGGCAATGTGTAAACAACAGTATAATGCACTAGTTTTAAACATTGATCTCAGGAATATTCTATAATATTTAATTGATTTGGTTTCTAGTGGTTTTTGACTAAAATGAGTCAAAATAACAAAGGTCTAATCAGAATACTTATAAGAGTAAGAATACATTTCAACTTATAATTCCCAGAAATTCTTCAATATCATTCTATTAATTCTGTGGTGAAATTCCCATTAAAATTTTATTAATCTATTTGTAGCATTAGATTTTACTAAGGCCACTAACTATTCTCTGTTTTGTGCCTTTTAATTTCTTTTTGTCAAATATTATTATAATGATTAATTTTTGCCATGGGATGGTAAAATATTTGCTTAAACATAGTTCTAGATAGTTCCAAATGGTGACTACCACGATACCAACATTTTAACTAAAGCAAGTCACTGTCCACAATGTGAGTGGGACTCAGACAATCATTCGATTAGTTGCTGATTTGAATATCTGAAAAGAACAAAAAGACTAAGCTCACCAATAAAAAGAACGAGGACAAAACCCAGATATGTGGACTTCACCCACCACTTTGGGATTCGCAGATGTCCGGCTGCCAGTCTTCAGGCTGGAAAAATGCAGTTGGTTCTGCGCAGTCGAGGGCTTGTCAACAGCACCTCTGCATTGTGGCGTCCCAGCGCAAGCAGCCTTGCCCAAAAGCCACCCGTGCATGTGGCAGTTCTTCCTTTGGAGAGTCATAAATCACAATTTTTTCATGGATGCTGTGAAAAATAAGTATTCTTACAGCACCTGGCATGATTTAGAAATGTTTAAATCTGCAGTTGCCAGTACTTTTGACATAAAAATTCATTTGAACTATATGGCATTCTTTAAGTACTATTTTGTAATGATTTCTCCCTTATAAAATTTATACAAACATCAGGTATTGTGGATGAAGCAGATGAGTTTTAGAATAACAATGAAGACTCACAACGAATCCATTGGAGTTCCATTACTTAACTTATAAGCATTTTAATTTTGTGTGGATTTAGAGATCCCTCTGATATCTTCAATTTAACTTTTTTGTCCTGGGTAAGGTATTACATTCAAATCTTTGATGTTACTCATAATTTTAAATACCTTGCTGAATTAATGAATATCATGTTAATTTACCCTAAATAGTAAAACAACATGAAAATCTTAGTTTTGTGTTCTCATTCTCTCTAGAAAATAATGACGTACCAATTTTTATTCAGACCTTGTTGTAGTTCAGAACATATAGAAATTGTAAATGGAGATATCAAGTTGGTATTATGATGTTAATTAATATATTAGAACACCAGTTAGACATAGAAATCTTTCCTGAATTTTTCTGAATTCCCATTGTCAGTCACATCAATATAATTTAAATACATTTCAAAGAAATAAGGGAATTCAGAATTTAACATATAACAGACAGTAATAAATTGTGTCTAAATGTTATAATTTCATCAAAGATCAAAATAGTACTTATTATTCTGAGTAATAGATTGAATGTACAGCAAATATTTAGATACTGGCTTTGCATTTCTTTTTGTCCAATTTTTATTTGATTGTACTTTAAAAATAATCCTCTCAAACATCTGATATGTGTTAATTTTTAAACAATAATTTTATTAAAATAACAAAGAAAAATATTCATACACTGAGCCAAGGTAATTAAAATGGAAAATTTTTCATTTCTTAAAAATTGAACATTCATCAATAGAAGAATAAAATGTATTCTCTCTTCAGAAAGAAAAGAAAAGTCGGGCTGGTGAGATGACTCAGTGGTCTAAAGCACCTACTTAGAACAAGCTTAGCAAAGCACAGGGTGGGCTGAGCTGGCCACACACACACACAAAAATAAATAAATAAAATAAATAAATCAAAATTAAAAAAAAGAAAACAAAAGTCAACAAAACAATCCATGAAACTGTTATAACTGAGTCAAATGTTAAATTAAAACTATAATGTATATGGATAATAATTTAAATTTCAACAAGAGATATTCATGTTCTATCTTCATTATTAAATAAAATCATAGAAATTCAAGAAACCAGAACATGAATTTGAAATAAAGAAATAAATAATGTATATTCTGTATAACTGTGATACATAACACTAATTTTTCATAGGTTAAAACTGCCTCAAACACAAATATATGCATGTCTCTGCACCACATCCCCAAGATGAATACAATTACTATGTTCACAAATATAACAAACAAAAAAGAACTGAGAAGCTGAGTTAAGTTAAACTGGGAAAGATTTTTTTTTTTGCACTTATTTTTGATGATTACTACCTTTAAGTTATTTTAAAATCTGACAATGGTTTTAGAAATTTATTATTATGTAAAATAATCTATTACACAAGAAAGAAATTTGCTTTAATAGCCCTGTTTTGTAAAAGACACAACTAAGGCTGATTTTTGTTATGTTTATCCTGTCTAATACCTTGGAAATGCAGCATTTATAGGAAGTATGAGAAGCTAGAATGGCCAAGGAGATAGCTCAATGGTCTAAGTGCCTGCCTGGCAAGTGGAAGGTCCTAAGTTTGACCCCGGGCAAAATAATAATAACAACAACAACAACAACGATAATAATAATAACATAAAAATTTTAAAAAATCTTCAGAGAAGATAAAATCTGTTTCTTCCTGTTCTTTTCCAAGGAGAAGAATTTGTCAAATCTACAACTGTAAAGTGTTTACTAATGACAATCAACACCTTGACAATCATTGTAAAGAGTAAGGGGGGAAAATTTTTAGTGCTTTGAATGCCATAGTGTACTTTTAAAAAAAGAAAAACTTTTTTTAAGAGAAAAAATACTATTCAGTGGAAAGCAGGACTGTTGATATATCATTAGTAAATAATCATAGTTTAGTCTTTATCTGTACCATTAATAAAATTTTTCTTCATTCTCAAAATCTGTGTTCTGCTTGTTTTTCATGTAACAGAGTCTTCCTATTTGGAAGCCTGATAGTTGAACAAATTTTACATGTATTTTTCAACTATCTTTTAGTATATTTTCCCAAAAATGAAACATATAAGTAACTATATTAACAACAGGAAATTAATTGAGTAAAATATATTTTCCAGATGAGATTCTTAAGTGACTATTATTTGCACAGTAATTTAGAGTAAGTCTTTTGGTAGAAACATTTTTCCCACAATTTCTAGGTAATGAAAGGAAATGTTTTCCGCTAGAATAGAGTTGAGCTCAAAAAAAAAAAAAAATTCCATGCAAACTATTCGTGTAAAAGGAAATGAAGTATCAAGTGATGTGGCAAAAAAAAAATGTATTTAGGTGTTTGTGATTTTTCTGTCATGGCCCATGATATGGTTAGTAATATATCCAAATATATACTTATTTGGAAGCCTGGTAGTTGAACTGATTCAATTCTATTGAAAAATGTCATTGTCTGGAGCTAAAATCCTGATACACATTGCTTTATGAAAGACAAATTTAACAAATCACAGATACATGTACATATATGCATAAGTCATTTATAATTAAAACACAAGTTAAATAAATGACTATAAAAACATTAGTATGTTTAGTGAAAAAAATCAGAAATTGCATCTTCACTACAGCATGGAAAGCATTCTGGCTGTCTCTTTCAGTGCAGCAGGTCTCATCCTGCATGTTTATGAGCACCTGCAAGCACTCAGTGGAAAAAACACTCTGAGTTGTGCCTGTGTGGTTGTAATGTCCATTACTATCTCTTTGTGTGGACTCACTTGCCAGTTGATAGTCAAACCCTGCTTATTCTCAGTCCCAAAAATATGTGTCATGACATAGTATCACATGGCCTTAGCATTGCAAGTGACACAATGATTTGAACAGCTCCAAGGTACAAATTATTTTTTAAA
>NW_004524582.1:4092893-4099695 GCF_000260255.1 Octodon degus
GGAAAACATGAGCTCAAAAATTATGTGAGTTTATGGGGTGTAAAGACTGGGATTCTAGACAAAAAGAATGTTAAACTAAACCTGAAGTAGGATGATCCTATTGTACTTATGCAACTAAATATCAATCAATTACAGTGAAATTGGAGTGGCATCATAGTGTTCTTATTTTTACAGAAAAGAACCAATTACAGGGCAAGCACAGGGACTAGGATTAGATGCCCAGCACAATATACCATGCCGGTCCCACCCCTGGGCGCACTGAGCTGACCACTGAGTCCAGGTGAGGTGGCGTACGACTGTAATCCCAGCCCTGGGGAGGCTGAAATCAGGAGGATTACTATGAATCCAAGTTGCATAATGAGATACTGCACCAAATACATTAAAAGGGCCAATTACCTTTAAAATATTTTAAATAATAAAACTGTACTTTAAATTTGCAACCCGATATATTCATGTAATGGTTTGTACCTAGATGTCTCCTCCAGCGGCTCATGTACTTTAGATGGAGCTTTTTCCAGCACAGCCTGAATCTAAAACTTGTGACTGATTCAGTAAATGTCAGGATTAAGGGGGTGGGATTGAGGGTGGATGACTGCCAGATCAGTGCACTGATTGGATCTGCACAGCCCTCATCCCAGGAGACTGGAAATAGTATAAGGGACAGAAAGGGGCTTGTCTCCCTCTCTCTTAATGCTTTTGCTATTTGCCACCATGAACTATTTGTCCTCTGTCATGCGCCAGGCTGCACTGGGACTAGTCAATTATGAAACCTCCACAAACTCTGAGCTAAATAAATGATTTCTCTTTTAACTTTGGGTGCTGGGTATTTTGCCTCGGTAATAAGGGAAAAGGCTAAAACAACATATTAAATACTTTTCCATTTTGTAATAATATCTGTGATATTTTAAAATGCAAAACAATCCTTTTGTATTATATTTATTAAATATCAAATTATTTCTTCTTTTTTGATAAATTAAGGAAAATTAAATAAAATGTTTTCAGCCATGTCAGAAGTGATTCCTTCAAGAGTATTTATGTGGTAATCACTTTGAAAATAACTGAATCCAATAAAAGGATGATCAAAAATTTGTTTGACTAAACTGTAAAGAATAGAAATAAGACCCATGTGTTTTATAATGTAGTATTGAAAAAATATAAGTATTGAAAAGTATTGAAAAAATAAATCATTTTAAACTTGATAAAAGAATATTTAAACAAATGTTGAAAACAGAAAACAAAATTGAAATTAATTATTGTTCCTTTGTTGTTGTTTGTCTTAATTTTAGGACAGGGTCTACAAGGTCTCACTACACAGATCAGACTCGGAGTGATTCTCCTATTTTCAGCCTCCCAAGTGCTGGGATTACACGTGTGCACCACCTCGCCCAATCTCAATGGCTGTCTCAGCGTGCCCCAGGTGCAGGGCCGGCACTGAGCGCCAGGGATCCAACCCCGCCTCTGCGTAAGCAGGTATTTTCATCCACTGAGCTATTTGGCTGGCCCTGATTATTGTATTTCTGCTAGGAAACAAATGATATAAATAACATAACTACTTCATATACTACTAAAATTAAAACAATATTCATAAGCATGCTATCCAAAAGTTATGTCAGATACACTAATAAATATGAATTTTAACTAATTAAGTAAGTTATTTTAAAAATGTAAAAGATACTTTCAAAATTCTGAGATCATCGCAAAGTACCTTTAGGAAAAGGTGTGTAGCTCTAGTCACAGTATGATTGCAAATTACATGTGAAATTAATTGTTACTATTTTCAGAAGGTGACATAAAACTTGGTAGGGATTGTGACACTATTGAAGGCCAGCTCTAGTGCTGCATACGTTGCGTCAACTTGGCTAGATCGCCTGGCGGGGGGTGCACTGTGTCAATTTGGCTGCCTCGCCCGGAGGTTGCACCCTCCGGGCTGTGAGGGTCCCCACCAGAGTAGCTCAGCCCAAAAGGGGGCTACGAAGGGGATGAGGACGAATTCAGCATTCCACTGCCTCGGACAAATTGCAGTCTTCGCAGTCAGCTTGGACTTTCTCTCCTGGCTTCCAGCGCAGACTCTTCAGCCTCCAGATTGGATTCTTCAACTTTCCGTCGCAGATTCACCAGTCTTCCGTTGCAGACCCAACAGCTGACCATTAGAGACCGTTAGAGAAGGAACGCAGTTCAGCCTGTGGTGTGCACAGGCTCTCGGCTCACTTCCTCATCCGACCCATGACGGGCACATCTTGTGTTATACCTGTTCCTTATATCTGTTCCTTTAGCAAATCTATGACTAAAACACCATCCAAATTAATTTTCACATCGTGAGAAAATAGTATTAAAATTGAATAAAATGTATTTATGAGTTAAAATTTTATTTTCTGAAGACCATCATAATTTTTTGCAGAATTCTCCAAATTCAAATTTGGGTAATTTTTGGTTTTTATTAAACTACAATGATGTTGGATTGCTAACCCCAAAGCTTTTATTAATCCGGTTTTCATATAATATTCTAACTGGAAGGATTGGCAAAATAAATGTCTTACCATGGGAAAGAAATTATATAACAAAGGTTAAAGAAGTACTGATTTAAATGTCTCATTGTGCACATAATCTTTTTACATAGGTGCTATTTGCCATCGATTGACACATTTATTTTTAAAAGAGTAGGAACTACGGTGATCTTCCCCATTTTAAAGACTGACTGAAATATCCCACTGTGTTGTGAAGCTCTGGATAAGGGGAAGACCACTGAGGTCCCAATAATGTCACACAACAGCATAAAGACTGTGTTCATAAGAGCGAAGAAATGTCGCAGACAATCCACCCTCTTCTGAGTTTTCCTCCTTGAAGTCATGCAAGACAAAGCTGGTGTGTTGCAAATTCACATCAGAAAAATTTACTGAGATCTTCCCTCTTTCCTTCAAAGTCTCCTCTGTTGAGAGTTCTGAACTAAAATGTTAGTACCTTATTATTTGTTAGGGCTGTACATTCCAACCACAAGTAAGAAAAAAGACCTGTTACAAATATCAATCTCTGGCCTCATCAGTCACTAGCTACAAACTGGATTCTTCATATTAACATCAGCCTCCAAACAATATTTATGCCCAAGTCTAGGAGAGATAATGTTTTTCTACATAACTGTGTGGGTTTTTTTTCTGGGCTTATAAAAGTATAGAAAATGAATATAAGTGCTTAGAAAACTTTGTAGCAATTTCATATTGTGTGGATTTTGTACTTGATATTACAAACAAATCATTTTGTAAAGATCTGAAGTTAAAGATTTGCCCCCCCAATGGGAACTATTTCTTGGAGCACTCCTCTAGAATAACTGATTTCAGTATTAAGTAGAGCATTTGAATAAAACCATATAAGTGAGCTAATACATCCAGAGACTTGACAGAAAGAGTGAAGCTAGTAATGTGTAAATTAAAAGAAGAGAAAATTCCAGTCAATATGTAGAACAGTCCTGATGTGGAAGTTTGCATTAGTTGATTTGGAGAAAAACAAGGGGTGAGTGGTGATAGTGTTGACAGCACTAGCCCAGCATTAAAGAAAGTCTTACAGATGAGATCAAGGCAATGTGTCTATGCAGTGCATTTGTGTACAGAAGTGGAGGCCGCAGTAGTCAATCTGGGTCTTTTCAGGCCATGCTAAGATTTAGAACTTACACTGCTAAGTGAGATGGGAAGCTACATCATCTCTCTGAATGAATTACTTTAATTATAAAATAACTGTATTATTTACACCTTAAAGGATCTACAAAGTGCGGAAATGGGTTACAGGATAAATCCTGAGGGTACTTGACTGAACTTATCAGATACAAAAGTTACATTTCTTGTTATATGGGTCTTGCTTTATCTGGGTCTTAAATATCCAGCACAAAAGTATAAAAATGAGGTATACAAAGTAAAACCACATTAATATGCTGAGCTGAGAAAGGCTCAAGTCAACAACTTGTGCAGATATCTTACTGCTATTGTGGACTGCTGCACTGTGTTGGAATGTTCTCTGAATTTATACATCTGTAGTATTTAGATGCAATGGAATACCCATCTCTGACAGGACTAAAAATAAAAAGGTGATACAAAGGCAGGACCATTTTGTATTTGTATATACAAAATAGTTAGTACAGATATACAGCTACTTTCACCTAATTCAATGAGAAAAAAAATTTGTAGTAACAGTGTTTGGACAGGATATCCTGTCTGCATTTTGTACTATGGATAACCGCTAAGAAGATAACAATGTACAATGTATTAATTATTGAAAATGTCCTATTAATCAGTTTTGAAACTGTCTCATTGCTATTTGTTTCTCAATAAAAGAAAAACAGACATTAAAAATAATAGAATTAAGGATGGCTAATTAAACTTCATTATTAACTGTTATATATTTTTTTCTTACATCTCATACAACGTCCTAGAGAATCAATATTCAAAACTGAAATTTGTAAAAGAAAAAAATTAAAATGAAAGCCTGCATTACTAACTAATATTTTGGTTGTATATATCAAATGAAAAGCTAATAAAGTGGAAGAAATAAGTTTAATCTTGTAAAATTAAATCTCACTGTGAAATGCTCATATTGTTCTCAAAGTCATTTTCCATGTTTTTCTCCTTAGTTGGTTTGTAAAAACACCTTTAAAATATGACATTGTTTCTTAATATAAGAAGTATAAGAAAGAAAACAAATTATGAATGGGAAAAGCACACCAAGTGATTTTATTGCTTAAATAAAACACTTGCAATCCTAATGTGTATGACTACTAGTGAACTTGCATTGACAAGTTTATTATATAGCTACAAATTGCCAAATTAATGACATATACAGCATTATGGAAACATTCCAATTATAGAAATACAAGATAATTTGCTGGCTACAATGGTGCAAGTTTATAATCCATAGCTGTGGAGGCGGAAGCAGGATGATTATTAGGAATTTCAGATTAACTCGAACTACATAGCAAGATTCTGTCTCAAAAATAAAATAAAATAAAATAAAATAAAATAAAATAAAATAAATAAAATAAAATAAAATAAAATGAAATGAAAAAAAGAAGGAAGGATATATGATAAAAGAAATACACCTTGGTCTAACCATCCAGTACAAAAGTATAAAAACGAAATATAAGAAGTAAAGCCATGCTGTTATGTTCAGCTGTTGGGGACTCAGGTCAACGATTTCTGACATTGCCAGTCAAGCGGAAGACCCAATACTATTATGGGCTACTGGACTCTTTTAGAATATTTTTCTGAGTTTACACACCTATAATATTCAAATAACGGAACTTAACAAAAAAAGGGTATACAGATGAATGTCCATTTTGTATCTGTGTATTCAAAGTGGTTAGGATAGATATACAGTTACATTCTCTTAATGAATAGAATGATTTGTTCTAATGGTGTTTGTAAATAGGATCTCAGGTCCGCATCTTGTAAGCAATTAACCACTAAGAAGATTGTATGCAGTGTGTTAATTATTGAAACTGTTCTACCGATTTGATTTGAAACTATCTCATTGCTATTTGTTTACCAATAAAATTATGTCAAAAAATAAATAAGTAAAATAAAAAAATAAAAATAAATTTTCTAAAAAAAAGAAAAAAGAAATACAAGATACATAATTTTGAATAGAAAATATTTAAAATCAAAGGACACAGCATTTGACTTAATGGTAAGTTCCACAAGGAAAGAGAAGTAAATTGACCAATTATAATTCAGAATCCAGCCAAAAATCATTATATCTCTAATCAGGTTATAGTCAACAAGAGCAGTAACATCAACGAATGGACCAAAGAATGGTCTATTCTACAAATAATCCTGGAAGATATACACACATTGCAAAAACAAAATGAAGAAGGGAACTTCAAACTTCATGCAAAATTATTTCTTCTGTCTACATGTCCCACAAAGCCTCCCATGTTTATAGGAGAGGGCTTGGAAGTGGTTGGATCTAAGGTGTACATTGCTAGTATAAAGGGTGTATGATTACCAAAGTGGTCTTCTGATTGGTTTGGCATAGTTCAGGGTAGGATTACAAGTGCCCTCCCATGATGTGAGTGTTAGTCACATTAAAGGTGAATAGTCTAGATAAGACACAAGGGACCAAAAAGGGTCACTCTTGCCACCTGCCACGTGAATTCTACTTTTGCTGACTTCTGCCTGCCATGAACTCTTTCCTTTGTGATGACCTGTGCCACTCTGCCTATACTAGTCAACCCTGGATGGAAGTCTCCACAAATGACAAGCTTAAATAAGCATTTCCTGCTTTATCTTTGGGTGTCAGTTATTTCTTCTCTACAGTGAGAAAAGTAAATAAGAGAAAATTTAAAACACATTTAACATTGAATAAAAACATCTAAAGGTCAAGCTAAATCTCTAGAAAGGCTAAATCTTCATGCTATTGGATATTACAAAGGATGCTGAGATATGACATCAAAAGAAAAATATAAATGAATTGGTTTTCATCAAAATTTAAAACATTTGTGAACCAAAGGACACATCAAGAGAATGAAACCTGACCCAGTCCTAGCCCAGGTCCGGTGAGTGTGCGGAGAGTTTCCTGCTACCCTGCACCGGCGGGACCATTCCCAGCCCAGGCACAGCGTGGGCCGGACCCTCTCCCAGCCCCTCGGGCCGCCCCCCACCACTCCGCAGTGCCTCCCCACCCCGCCCGCCTAGTAGGATTTTCTGCCGAGTTCCGGGAGCCCCCAGACCCAGTCCTAGCCAGGTCCGGTGAGTGTGCGGAGAGTTTCCTGCTACCCTGTGCCGGCGGGACCAGTCCCACCCAGGCGCAGCGTGGGCCGGAC
>NW_004524582.1:4106138-4107200 GCF_000260255.1 Octodon degus
TCAAGATTTGTATAAACAGAGATCTACTGTATCCCTCATACTAATTAAAAAAAATTCAACTCCTCTAAAAACAGTTTAACAGTTTCCGGAAAGATAAAATAGGATTATGATAAAATGCAATAATTCTGCTTTTACAAATCCATCTAAAACAGTTGAGTATGGATCTTCAAAAATATATACACATGTTCACTTCAACCTTGTGAGCAAGAGCCAAAAATAGGCAAAACTTAAATGTCCCTGTAATGAATGAATGAATAAATCAACGATGGAATGTGACTATAATAAATACCTGGGACAACCAACTTACAGAGAAAAACGTAAATTCAGCCTACAGCTTTACAGGTTTTATTCGTTATCAGTCAGCCATGTTGCTTTTGGGACTAGGAAGAGACAGCATAAAATAAGAGAGAGCATATAATGGAACAGAAATGCTTACGTCAGGCCATAAAATGAGAGAAAGAAACCAAAGGGGCCTAGTGACTCCAGGTCCTCTTGATGAGCTTCCTCTGTAAGTCGCAGAGACACCCCACCACAGACACATATTTAAGTCTTCACCGTAATAGCACAGCTTTCAATAGAACCAAACTGAAGATCAAAACTTTACCACATAGATGTTTGGAGGACACATATCAGGCAAATATTAGTCTTCATCCATTGTACCCCAAAGGGCCATGTCTATTTCACAGTGCTAAATGCATGTAGTATAACCCTAAAATTACCCCAAGTCTTGACTACTTAATTGTTCCACAAAAGACAAAGTTCAATGTCTCCTCTGAGACTCAAGACAAACTAGTTAAGGTGCTGCAAAATTTAAAGCAAAACTTACATCATACTCAAAAAGTAGAGTGCTATATGTGTTAGCACTCTTTCCTGTCACCGGGACAGGAAGTCCAACACCCACAACTTGAAGGAGAAGAGGGCTGTTTGGCTGCATATTTCTCAGAGGCATCAGGCTGTACTTGGCTGGCTCCAAGAGAGAAATGCCATAGTGAAGAGACAGAGAGAAAGTAAGCTACCTTGTGGCAGTCAAGCAGCTGATACAATGTAGGAGAGGGAGATAGG
>NW_004524582.1:4107660-4109342 GCF_000260255.1 Octodon degus
GCTAAATATTTTCATTTCACATCATAGAAATGTGGGAAAAAGAAATAAATTAGACAAAAGCAAAACAAAACACCAACAAGTCATTCAGTAAGTCTTGTAGGTCCATGTACAGCATTTGTAGCAGATTTTAGTGAAAGCTGAAGTCTAAAGGGAAGCCACATCTATATGGAACCCTTTTTTAGTGGATATTCTACTTATAAACCATAATAAAAGAGACATTAAGTAAATATTTTTATTCCAAAGGCATGAATAGAGAAGTAATGACAATCAGACAAGAGCAATGCCAAGACTCAGTGGGGAAAGCATTCAATCTGATGTTGAGCATTCAGGGAACTTTATCAGGACATGGGCTCCCAGGGCTTCAGAGAGACCCACCCTTTGGGTCATGCTGATTTCGAGCTAGTTGGTGATTCTTTCGAATTGGCTTTGTACAGCTTGCCTTAGCAAGTGATTCATTGCTGATCAGTCTGCAATTACCTGAGATAAGCAACTTGGATACAATTTTTAGGCTTATAGTTCGATGCTCTGGTTCCTGATCAATTTGTCCTCTTGGTTTGAGCCTGGGATGACACCTTATATGGGGCAAGCACAGTGGAACAAATTACTGCTGTCCTGGTCAGGGGGCCAGAGGAGAAACGAGAAAGAGAATGGGAGCCAAGTCCTACAGTCGCCTTCAAGGTCACTTCTCTAGCCATCCATGGATCTTCCAACAGAATCTAGCCCTTACAATATTAAACACCTCCTGCTAAAGTCAGATTGAGGACCAAGATTTTAACACATAGTCCTTTATATTCCCAAACTATAGCATGTGATGCAAGCATTAAAATAGTAGTAGTAAGAATGAATTAAGTACAGTCACACACTGTAATATGGACCAACCTCCAAACATCATGTTGAGTGAAAAAAAAAAAAGAAACACATTCATTGTATATTTTGTTGTTCCACTTTCATGAAACATGCCGAATAGATGAAGGTATAAAGACAGCAGATTTATAGTACTTTGTGCTTAGTGGAGATGGTGGTAGAATAGTAATTACCTAGCAGTACCTTGTGTGTGTGTGTGTGTGTGTGTGTGTGTGTGTGTGTGTCTGGTGAAAAAATTACTTTAGAACTAGAGCTGATAGTTGGATGATGGTGAATATAATCAACTCTACTGAATTGCTCAATTCAAAATACTTAAGTATTTTTATAGAAATTATTCATCAAAAATACTTAAAGTCACTGTACTTGCAACATGTAGATTAATGATATAAATAAAAGAATACAGGTAAGTATTCTAACAAAACAGTTTTTGACAAACTTTTTGGTCAAAACACACTAGACTAATTTATTTGAGTCCTTGGATTTCAAAAGAATGGCTTATGCTGAATTGTAATTTCAAATTGGAGGACTAATCCTCCTGCTGAATTCTCATTGAAGTATAGAAAACTATGGACTGTGTGGAAATTTCACTAAGCTCTTCACAATGATGAAGTGGTCACTATTATACAGTAAGAAAAATATTAATTACAAGGGCAAACAAAGCTCTTAGGATAAAAGTGATAAATTTTGCTTGGTGTCAAATATAAAATGTAACATAATAGTTAAGAAAAGTGAGTATATATTACTTTATATTAAATTTAATATACTTAAATTTATATATTATACTTAAAACGATACTAAATACTTAAATTCAGTATATT
>NW_004524582.1:4113694-4115319 GCF_000260255.1 Octodon degus
TTTGTTTCTCAATAAAATTATGGAAAAAAAAACACTTGCTTCTCTTATATGAGAAAACAAAATACACATAAGCACCAAAATTAAAGATAGATAAAAGGAAAGAGGGAGAGGAGCAAAAAGATCTAGGCCAGACAAGCAACCAGTCACTCACCAGGTGTATGGTACCCAGTCAGAATGAGCAAGCAAGTCTATGCTAAATGTGTTCCTCTCACACATTGTGAATAAGTGCAGACACAAGAACTGGGATTTGTTCCCCAGAATGCCATGCCAGTCCCACTCCCTAGAGTGCACTGAGATGGCAATTGAGATTGGGCATGGTGGCTCGTGCTTGTAATCCCAGTGCTTGTAAGATTGACAACAGGAGGATCACTATGAGTCTGATCTACGTTGTGAGAGCCTATAGACCTAATTGACCCTGTACTAAAATTTTAAAAAAAGAAAGCAGACCCACAGCAGACATACAATGTCCCCCTATGATGCAAGGGAAAAACCATCCACCAACTCTACATTTTGCTTACTGCTCCATGGAGCAGAAGAGATGAAGGCTAATCAACAGACCTCATCCTCGAACATGACAAATGTCCAGGATAAAAGAGCAAACAAACTCTGTGACTGTTGACATTAACTCAGTCCACTCGAACAATCATCCCTCAGCCTACATCCAGCAGAGACCATATTACTGATTGTATTTCCACTCTACCAACAAGAGCATGTCTTAGTTTGGATGGCAACCAGTCTGAGGTGAGTGGACAGAGAGGACTTTCGTTCAGATAGGGCACAAAAAAAAAGAAAGAAAGAAAGAAAGAAAGAAAGAAAGAAAGAAAGAAAGAAAGAAAGAAAGAAAGAAAGAAAGAAAAGAAACAAATGATAGTAATTGAAACATTTTACTTGTTTAACGGAAAGTTGCGGGACTGGGGAGATGATGGCTTAGTAGAATAAACGCTTCCCTGGCAAGTGCAAAAGTCTGAGTTCATTCCCCGGTTTCAGAAAAAAAAAAATGCTAGTGATTCCTGACAGTAGAGATTCAGGAGTGAAGTACAGGAGGTGGCCAGCCATATCGACTGCAGTGGATATGGTTGAAAGAATAAGGAAAATAAAAGCAATAGAAATGAATGTTTGACATAAGAATTTCAGTATGTCAAGAAGGTCAGCTAAAAATACAGAAGACATGGTATTCAGATTCTACACAAAACAATTTCAAGCAAGCACTTCTGTTAGACATCTCTTTTTTGACTGGTATTATTTTTTAATGAAGTTTGCCTTTACTTTCATACTAGTTTAGAATATTGGGTAACCATAAAGATATCAGAAAAGAGTAATAAGATGAGATAATTGACACAGATACTGATGATGGTACCTAAGTCAGAAAATTGTACTCAAGAACCTAGAAAAATTTTTATCAGAAATACTAAATTATGTAAGCATACTTATTTTACCCTCATGAAATAGTTAAATTTATGTTGGTAATTAAAGTATAAATTTTTTTGCATACAATATATCATGTGTATATAAATGTTGCACAACCAAGAAGCTAACTGTATAAAAACTTGATATTTTATTTCCTAAATAACAGTAAAACTGAGTTCAAATTTCAGGAATTTCCAAATTAGAAAACTGTTACCATG
>NW_004524582.1:4115531-4120621 GCF_000260255.1 Octodon degus
CATTTAAGTATCATCATACTGCTAACCACCTTTCTTTATTTTCGTATTTTCATGTCGCCCATCTGTATCACAGAGCTGAGGATCTAGTAACTGAATCTAGTGTTCTTATGTTTTAAGCTTCATAGACATCAAAATATATATTACATTCAAGGAACATGTATAAAACAGCAACGCTAGGGGCTGGCCAAATAGCTCAGCAGATTAAAGTACCTGCCAGCAAGTGCAGGGGCCAGAGGATTTAATCCCGTCCTGCTGTGCCAGCCTCATTCTCTGGGCATGCTGAGAGGGCAGCTGAGACTGGGGGTGGTGGTGTGTGCCTGTAATCCCAGCTCTTGGGAGGCTGTAAATAGGTGGATCACTACTAGTCTGATCTAGTAGTGAGACCCTGAACACCCTGAAGACCCTTCTCTAAAATACAGAAATAAGTAAATAAAAAATAAAAAAAAACCAAAAAGGCAACATTATGTTGTCCAAGTATCTCATAAGAAACTCTGTGAAGTCACTCAGCAGGCTTTGAGCTTTCTTACTAACTCACAGCTCTGATTATTACCTAGGCCTAGAAACAAAAGAAGCTGATGAAACATTTTGTCTATTCAATGATAATTTTTTTCAGTGATTACTAAAATGAAGGAAACAGCATCATGTGAAACTAGAAAGCTGTTTTAGCAGATATTTCACTGTTTAATACTAGATAAATGAGAGACAGAATTTTAATTAAACTCTCCCTCTTCTCATCAGATTAACAGTGTTTAAAGCCGGCTTATTTATTGGGAAAGTCTGTCCGAGCTTTTCTAGATTAATCTCAATCATTTTCATTAGTGAAATCTTTAATCTGTTCTTCATTACAAATTGAAAGGGAGAGATTCACATCTATTGGATCCAAGATATAATCTTGGCTTTTAAGCTGCTGGGTGAATTATTTAGGTAAAAAAAAAAAAAAAATTAGAAAATTTAAAGCCCCAGAGTCTTCAACCAATAAGATATCTATTCCGACTTAATTTTGCATAACATTGTCACTATTACTTTCTAAAATTTTACAGCATCTCAGGGATGTAGGCATGTATATTTGTGTCGTTGTGTACATGTGAGTGTGCTTTGCCAAGTTTATATATTTCCATATTTTTAGCCAATTAGAAATTTCAGGATCACCTTTCTAGAATCAGTTTAATTTGGAATTATCTGAAATATTTTAGTTTTACACATAATTGAAACATTATTAATTCATCATTTAAATGTATCCTATGGTAATTACCTAGGCTCAACTTCCATACACATTTCTTTGTATTTTTTGGAAATCACAGAACACTCCTTCCACTGGCCCTTTTACAAATATTTGTACAAATGTTATTCAGCCTAATAATATCGATGATTGTTACATCTTCTACAGCTGAAGGTAAATACTTTTCCTTCAGGAAAATCAAATATAATATCCACTGTACTAAATATAGGTCAATAGTTACGTATTTGATACATTCATTTTAGTTTCATTTTTATTTTGTATGTTTTGAAGTCACATTACCACTTTTGAAAGTTTTTGATTTGTCATTTTGAATGGATGCAAAGTCTCCTTTTTATTGGATTAAATTGTCTTTGAAAGACAAATTAATTATACATAAAAATACCTTAACTTAAAAAATACTAAATATATATAAGCATACATTCACAATAGGTATATGAAAGAATTTTTGTATTTTTTATTTGATGAAATTTTAAAATATTTTAGACTCTTGGCCAGGAAAGCTATGCCATTATTTTTTAAAATGCATCTACTAAATGTGGAGTGGGAATCTATATGCTATACATTATTTATGTTAGTTATTTACGTCACTTCTTTGGACTGGAGTTATTTAAACAGGAAAGGGTATATGAACACAGATGTATACAAGGAAAACAGAGATTTATTTATTAGGTGTATCTGATCTTTCATGAGGATCTAAAAGGACTAAAAATCAGATTCTTATTTTGTCCACTGCAACATTTTCAATTGTGTTCCCTCTTCCCCTCTTGACCCTCCCATTTTTCTTCCGTTGCTCTCTGCACAACCTTTGGCAGCTAGGTTCCTCTCTTGGTGTTTCTGTAATTGCTTGTGTGAATGGGACAGTCATTTCCCTCCACAGGACTGTCCTCAGCACCGTGTGCACCTTGCAAAGCATTAAGGGCACACCCAGAATTGTTAGTTAGTAGGAAACAATGAATCTTTTAATTTCCTTCCTAAAATAGAAGCTGTGTGTGACCTTCGCTGTTACAGTGGGCTCTATTGTGATTCCCCAGCATATGTGTCCACCAAGAACCCGTGACCATTAATTAATTTATTTTAGAAGGATTTTGCAAATGTAATAGAGTTAAGGTCCTGGATTTAGTGTGGATGCTAAAATCAATAGCAGCTGCTTTTTATAGGCAAAAAAAGAGAAGGTGATGGGAGACTCAGAGACAGGGAAGAAGGGAATGTCAAACCTTAAGTCACACAAGTGAAGAAAGGAAAACAGAGAGCTGTAAGAAGCTGGCGGGCTTGGCAAGGCCGCCCTCCAGGGAGTGCAGCGATGATGTCTTGCCATCGTCCTGCTTACAGATTCCTGATCCCCAGTGGCACTGCATACGCGTAAATCTTGCTTTAAGACATGAAAAGTGTAATGTGGTTTACTAAGCTTAGGAACTAAAGCATTGCCATTCATTTTGAATTCTTTGAAGGAGAGTGGTGAAATATATATGAGAGAGGATATTTTGGCAAGCATTTAGAATCTGGTGCTGGGGAGATTGTTCATCAGTACAAGTACCTGCCTGGCAAGCTCAAGGACCCAAATTCAATTCCTGGTACTGTATTCTGTGCCAGCCCCTGCCGTGTTGGCCACTGAAACTGGGCATGGTGGCACACTCCTGTAATGCCAGTGCAGAGCAAGGGGAGACAGGAGGGTCACCACGAGTCTGAGCTGCATAGCGAGACCCTGTATCAAATACATAAACAAATAAATAAAAGATTTTTAAAAATTTTTAAAGAGTTTAGGTTCTGATTCATCCCAAAGCACTAGTTTTGATATTATTTTATGTGTTAAGGTAAAACTATTGATGATTTTAACACAGAATCATGTATTTCTGCATACTTGTTGAATCAAATTTATTGGAAAAAATAAATCATGTAACGTATTGACTGTGGCAGACTTATCAAATGAAATTTAAAAAGTTATGAAGAATGAGAGAGAAATGGCTCTTACAGCACATGGCATAAAATCCATTTGCAATAAAGCAACGGAAATCTTTATTCAACAATTATATTTTGAGGAACTGTGTTCTTGGTTCATGGTTGCTTATAACTTAAATTCTTTTGATAGTGACATGGAATGAGAAAACCAACTCTTTTTTATTTTTATTTATTTTATTTATGTTTTTTGCAGTACCAGGGATTGAACTCAGGACCTTGCACTTGCCAGGCAAACACTTATTCTACTGAGCCATCTCCCCAGCCTTGAGAAAGCCAACTCTTATTTGGGGGAATCAGAAAGTTTCCACCCAGCATGAACTGGATTGTCATCATTTTATCAGAGCATTAAGTCTGGAGAAGTGAAACACTCCTTAAAAGAAGACACATTCTTTGAAAACCATCTCATTCTTATTGCAAACATCGCCCAACAAAAACAATTCCATGCAGGTAGGCAGAAGAACAACCATCCAGGAATCATGCTATTTGAATATTCTTAAGTATATTGTTGTTTTCAAGAAAGACCCAAATGCCTTCACCATAAACATAATCCATTTTATAGTCATCATGAGGGGAAATGTGACAGTTTGCATTCTGTGCCTAGGTGCATACATCATCCACTTAAAGGTACAAATTACTTCAAATTATGATTTTTGTGCATCCTGTTGAATTCATTGAAAAGTCTGTTGCTTGTAACTGGGTTTGGAGCATAAGAAATGTCTTTTAGCTTATTGTCTAACTAAGTGAAAAGCTTCTTTTGCACACACATGTGCACACAAACACACATGCATGTACATAAACACCAAGGCATTTGAAATTTCTGCCACTGCCCTATGTTTTGACTGTGAACTGTCAATCTGTTTGCTGAGGATAGAGATTACAGTAGGGACAGCCAGGGCAGTTACAGTTAGGTCCTGACACTCTGGCGTGCAGCCCGACTGGATATTGCAATGCTCTAAATCTGCCTGTCAGGAGACAGGATACAAAGGTAACAACTGCCAGTTAAATCAAATTGCTCAGAGTAAATTGTGCAAATTTTGTTAGCCTCTTGCCTACCCTGGCTCAGGGCCACAGCGGCAAGGGCAATGATGTTAAGTTTGGGATTGAACTTGTGACTGAAAAAAAACTAATTCACTAGATGCTTCCAGCAACTGCGTTAGGCTGATTAAAAGCAACTCTGTGGTCAATTCAAATTGTTTTCTATATTGGTGTTTTGTTGTCACCAAATGAGCTGTAGTTTACTGGTAAACAGGGACAGAGTGCTTCACTGTGGGAGTTGAGCAAACTCCTAGGTGCAAAAAAGTGTGCAGCTTATATTGTTTGACTGATTTTTATTTCAACCAAGACACTTTGATTTCAAAAACAAACTAATTAAATCGTAGCAGGTACGCATCCTTAGTTTATAGCCATGCAATAATCTGATATTTATCTTATCAAATAAGGTGTCTAACCTCCTTAAAAACATACACTGTGAGAGGAAATATACCTTCAGTAATAATGCTGTTGCTTGGGGACCTAAGATCATGGTGAAATCGCTTGGGTGATGGAGAATAGGATTAAACATTCCTTGTTCTTCACTGCTAGCCCACTGCATTAAGAGACGGCAGTTAGAATGGGTTGTCAGTGTCAGTTGTTAACTAAAATGGTTAATATAATGTCATGTATTTACATATTTACTTATTTCTACAAAACTAACAAAAACTGAAAAAAATGCATGTCTATTTTTCATTATTTTGATTCCACTTCCATGGGAAGAGAGAGCATGTATTTTTATCTTTCCCATGAATTCCCACCCTTTTAATCAGCCTATACAGTTAGAAATTGAATCTAGGGCCAGGGAGATGGCTCACTGGAATAAGCACTTCCCTGGCAAGTGCAAGGGCCTGAGTTCAATCCC
>NW_004524582.1:4120724-4139222 GCF_000260255.1 Octodon degus
CACACATACACATGTGCACATTTACACACACATACACACACACACAAACAGAAAACAAATTCAGTAATTCTGAGAACAATTACAGAAATAGTTGAAGCTAAAATCTTCCAAAATAAAATCTAAAATGTTTTCCTCCAACATTTTACTTAGTATCAAAGAAAACTTCCCTCTGGTGATTTATCTATTTCAATAGAGTACTCTGACATATTTTTTAACTTAGTGAACTTTTGTGCTACTTATTAGTCTTAGTCTTTTTTATTTAGCAAACCAAAACCCAAAATTAAGAACCAAATCATGTTGAAGAAAGAATATAAAAGAAGATAAGTTAATTTCAACATCAATACAGTTATTGCACACATGGAAAGCAGTCAGAAAAGCATAGAAATTTTAAATAAATTTATTGTGAAAGTGGTGATATTATAAGGTGTATTAATAAATCATGGTAAAAATCTCTCCCAATTTTAGTTTTATTTTATTTTTTATTTTTATTTATTTATTTTGTTGGACCTGGGAATCGAACTCAGGCTTTTGCGCTTGCCAGGCAAGTGCTTAATATACTGAGCCATCTCCCTGGCCCTTTTTAGTTTTATTTTAACAGGGAATTCTTACAGTTAGTTCTTATATTTTATGAAAAAAAGCGTGTGGAAAGGAAGAATTATGTAGAATTTGAACTCCGCAGAAATTACCTTTGGTTTAATCTCATTGTCAAGAAGAGCTGTCTGTCTGCTTGCATTAGATAATATCATGTTTGAAAAATTTTTGAAGTAACTTTAAGCCTTCTATCCCAATGAATAGTGCTTAGTTTAAGTCATTTATTCAATACCTCTCTTATATTGTTCAAATATTTCAATTTCAATCTACTTCAGCTAACTACTTGTCATGGATTAAAAATTGGGCATGAAGTATTTTTCTTGGTACCACAAAAAGATCCTTGACTCAGATCCTTTACTTAGGATAGTGCTGTAGTAAAGATGTCGTCCATATTTCTATTTTCTTTTAGTGTTTTGATACCACAAGCTCTTTTTTTCCCCACACTCCTCAGTTGTGATAATAGTGATGTGGTCTTTGCACTGTTTCTGTGTCTCTGTATGATGAATTACTTAGGACCCACTGTGGTGGGTTGAGAACTACTGCTCAGCTTGTAACACTCAGCTGAACTAAATCAGTTTGGTGCTGGGTGTGAGAGTCCCACCAGAGGATTGTTGCCAACAACATCAAAAGGAATGAGCTGCTTCTGGAGGAGCTTGCCACATTAGCTTTCTTGATATGAGCTTGGCTGTTCTTATCATTGGAGGAATCTTGTTCTCATCATTGCTTAGAATGTCTGTGGTTCACTTCAGGGGAACTTTGGTTCTTACTTCGAGCACCAATTCCTGACTATAGAGAGGTAAGGCTGTTGGTTCTACCTGTTGTGCTGGCTGCACTGATATGAATTCAACTATTCTCACCATCAGTTGATCGTAGGACCTCGCTGTTGCTGAAGATGGCTGTTCTTTTCAGGGCAGCTCCAGTCCTTACTTTAAGGGTCTCTACTTAGCTTCAGTGCAGATGCCTCAGCCTGCTAGCAGAGAACTTTCATCCTGCTGGTATAGAAATTTTGCCTTCTTTTTTTCCCCCATAATTTTATTGAGAAACAAATAGCAATGAGACAGTTTCAAACCAAATTGGTAGGACAGTTTCAATAATTGACACATTGCATACATTCTTCCTAGTGGTGAATTGCTGTACAAGATGTGGACATGATATCCTATTAACAAACACTATTAGAAGAAATCCCTCTATTCATTAAGAGAATCTATCCTAACCATTCTGAATATAGAGATACAAAATGGACAATCATCTGTATCCCCTTTTTTTTGTTTAGTTCTGTTATTTGAATATTATAGGCATGTTAACTCAGCAAAATATTCTAAAAGAGTCCAGTAGTCCATAATAGTATTCAGAAATTGTTGAACTGAGTCCCCCACAGCTCAACATAATAGCATGGCTTTACTTCTTATATGTCATTTTCATTCTTTTCTGCTGGATGGTTAAGACCCAGATAAAGCAAGACCTTTGCAACAAGAGTTGTAGCTTTTGGGTCTGATAAGGTCAGTGAAATCTCCTCAGGATTTATCCTGAGATCCTGTACCTCAGATTGTAGATCCTTTGTCAGTGTCAGTCATGTGGATGAGTCACGGCCATTGCTTGGCCAATGTGCTCTCTGTGAAAGGCCGGGAGAATGTTTTTTCTCCATGTGACTCTCCTTAGGCACACTCTACATCATTGATCTCTTTCCTCTTTGGCCCCATAATCTCCTTGATCAGAAAATTTGGGACACTACTGAGTTATGTCACGTTACAGTACAAGTTCTCCTATGTCCTGAGTCTTAATTGACCTTGGAAGGCTAGGGCCAAAATGTTGGCTTTCCTTGAGGCCCTCTTTTTCTCCAATTTTTGTCTGCAAACTTAGGTTATTAACTCCCTCCAGAAGAGAAGCTTATTGTTATTACCATCCAACCTAGGCTGTTAAGCTTAACCTTACTCTCTGTCTGAATATCAAACATCTTAGGCATAACATGGAACAGATATTTTTCATCAAATATTGATATGTTGAAGTCCCTACAGAATATGATAAAAAACATTTAAAAATTAGAATATATTTTAAAAATAGGAATAAAGAATTACATAATTCTTATGTTTACACATAAGTCTAAAAATCTAACCATATACAACCTTGAAGCAGGACAAAACCACAGCATTCCTTTTCCTGTCTCCTGCCTTCAATCTCCACCCCCTTCTTTTTGAACAATCATCTACCCAAGAGACAGCACAGCAGCAACTAGCATGTCATGACAAGCAGCCTGTATTCAGAAGGCCAGAATAACAGGCACTCCAAGCATGAAACTACTATTACAAATTACTATCTTCAGTGCAGTTGCTTAGTTCACAGGTTTCTGTATATATAGTTAGTCAGGGTGAGAATCTTTCCAATTAACTGATAGATTCAAACCTCTTCTGGAGATTCTCAGGATCATTGCCTTACCCATCTTCCACATATAACTGTATGACTTATCACTGCCTTCTACCACTGGCCTTTGGACCTTCTCAGCACAGATTTCTAATACAGAATTGCTTAGTTGGTGTCCTGGGCTCTAGTTCCTCAGCTGGATTCATGCAGAACATTGTCCTTGGATGCAGGCAGCTGGATTCTTCAGATCCCTGGTGTCTGGATAGATTTCCTGCATTCTTTCATATTACACTTTTTGGGAGACTATAATAAAGTAATCCTACAAATTATGTGTCCTTATTAAATTGGTTCCCTTGCAAACCCTGACTACAACATGTACTCTGATGGTTTCCATCATAGCATGCCATTTGCCTTCTTCCCGACTAATAACCAAGTATCATAGATTAGGTGGCACATTAATTTGTCACAGTTGTGAAGTCTGGCACTGCAGCAATCAAGTCATCATTATAGAGTAGTTCTGATGTGAGCCTTCCAGTAGTTTCATGTTGCTGTCTTCTCTTTGTGTCCATCCACAGCAAAAAGAGGGCATCTGAGATTTCTGGAATCCTTTGTTTTGAAAGGAATGAATGCAGATCCTGAGGATTTCCTTCCCATGATCTAACTGATTCCAAATATCCCTACCTCCTAACATCACCACAGTGGTATTTAGTATTTTTTAAATTAATTTTGAGATCAAATACTTTCTGTCCACTCTACCTTTCCAGCCTTATTTCAAGTAAAGCTGCGTCAACTTTCTCTTGTTGAATGATTCTCAAAGGCTACAACCCCTACCCCCTAAAAATTGTTCATTCAGAATCTACTTTTGAGGTAATACAAACTACAATACTGAAGTTATTATGAAACTATTGGACATTTATTATATGCTTATAGTGTGTGAGAAATTCAACACTAAAAGGCAACAGTTGGATAGGTAGTATTCTTGCCTTTAGAAAAAGAAATACATTATTTGATTTGATGAATCGACAGTGATAAAAATCAAGATTTGAAGTCAGCTCAGTTCTGAAATCAATATAATTAGTAATCGTATTTAATTACTTCCCTATACTTCTAGACTCTTCTCTTGATATAAGTGAGAAATTAGTGTCAGAATTTTTACAAATCATCAAAATCTGTGGATGCTTGTCCTGATTACTTTTCTCACATTGCAGAAGGAGAATCTCCAAGAAGCAAAATTAGGAAGGAAAGGTTTCATTTGGAACACAGTTTGTGGGGGTCTTACTCTCCTACCAGTCAGATCCAACACATGGTGCTTTGGCTGAGGGGCAACAGCAATGTCATTGGAAGATAAGAAAAGCATCAAGAAGGAAAGTGGGCAGCAAGCTTCTTTTTTACCCTGTGTTGTATCCAGGATGCCTGTTCTGGGGTGGATATAGCACTCATACCATCTCCATGTCCTACCCTTGCACAGGATGAGGATGTTTACAAAGCGAGGACCCTGGCTCCCTGCTAAGTAATTTATTTAATCTTCTAGACTTCTCTGGCTGACACTATGAAGAGCATCCTAGAATGGTTAGGACACATCTTCTCCACACTAGGTTGCAGAACTGCTGAGTTACTTCCTTGAGCTTCTAGACTTCTCAAGTTGACACAATGTATCAATTATTTCAAAACTCAAATGCTTTGTGTGAAACAGAAAATAGTATACTTTTTGCATATGATCTACATGCATTTAGCTTTTAAATCATCACTAGATACCTAACAAAATATAAATACTCTATTAGCAGATGTCATACCATATTATTAAGGCAATATGAGGTACAATTTGGGTTTTCAATATTGTATACTCATCATGAATAAAATTCATTTTCTGAACTGAAATCAATTAATAATTGATATCACAAAATGTATCCTTTGTAGTGTACCTGTTAGTTTCATCAAACATAAGGAAATGTAGCTATAGCGTGAAAACAAGCCCAAGATATAGCAATTATTTCAATTTGTTGCAGAGGTAACTAACTCAAAACATAATGAAACCTATAAAGGAAGGACCATTTTGTATCAGTATAAACAAAATAGTTAGGATAGCTATAAAGCTACTTTCTCTTAATTCAATGAGAAGAAAGATTTGTACTAATATAATTTGGACAGGATTTCATGTCTGCAGCTTTTGCTATGAATAACCACTAAAAAGACAGCAATATGCAATGTATTAATTATTAAAACTGTCCTATTAATCAGTTTTGAAACTGTCTCATTGCTGTTTCTCAATAAAATTAATGAAAAAAGAAACTTAGAGCATTTGTAAAAGGAACATAAAATGTAAAGCACAAAATAATTTATCTAGCAAAAATACCAAAGGTCTGTATGTAACATATTCTGAATCTTTCCTAAAATTTAATAAAGAAAATATAAAAGCATAATTATCTAAGATTCATAGTTAACATTAGAAAGATGATGTTTAGTAAATGTTATTTATACAGTAAATTCATTTTCAACCACAAAAACATCTGTCTGCTCTCACTTTTGTTATTAGTTTAGAGAAGTGTGAAATACACATATGAAAATTATGAACTGCTAATTGTAGCCACAATATACAGAAGAAGAAAAATAATGCTGGAAAAACCATACTAACAGGTATATAAATCTTAGTAAAAGTTTATTAACAGAAATAACATGTGTTTTGGACTGCAAAGAGTGCAGAATAATAAACAAACATCAGAAATGGTGTCCCTGATACATGGAATTTTGATATATGACATACATATCCTTCCACATCAGGAGATACAGTTTCAAGAAATGAAGCAGACAAAATCGACTTTCTCGCCCCCTTCTGACCCTCTCAGAAAGAAAGTTTCTTTCTCTCATAAATTATTTCTACTCTTAATCTCTGTTGTTCCTAAAATTTATTCCTCAATTTTAGAGCACCAACTTGGCATTTTGGACAACTAAGTTGAGTATTTAATTTTTCTATATAATTTGGAGGACTTCCACTGAGATAATTGGATGGAAGAACAATATGGGAAGGACCACACTGATTTTGTGACCTCCATCAGCCATCAAAGTACACCATGCTTGATTCAAGTCCTAGGAACCAGAGGCTGTCATAAAGTACAAGCAACCACTATCAATGGAGTACTCCTGCAAACCCATAGGACTTAAAATTCTTGTGGAAGGGGAAAAATGTCTTCAAAGAAGTAATCTAAGATGTTATTCTTCGCCCCTTTATTAATCATTTTACCACTTACGGGAGAATGCAATTCTTTCTAAGGTAGGCAAGAGAAATGCAGAGTCATTTTAAACAACCATTTTGCTGGATACGTGGCTTGTTCTATTTCCTTAGTACATGTGCAATTCCTTGGTAGGCATTCCAATGCAAGATGATTGGAATAAAATACAAGACTGTATTGACAAGTTCTGAAAGAGTTCAGTGGTTCATAGTCTATCCCACCAGGACAAGCTAGCCAAGTGGCATATAGATAATTTTCTGGCAATGCCACTGAAGCCTTTTTCCAAGGCTCCAGTAAGACATCTATTAAATAAAAGTAAAGATCCTATCTTCCAAGAGCCAATAGCCATAATTATCAAGATAGCTGTTTTCAGATGATTATATGGTTAACCTCCACTGTAGGATACCTTGCCCCCCCCCTTATTTTGGGAATAAAAAAAAAAAACTCGTATTATCACTGGGCTAACTGTGCTAAATACATAGGATGGACAGCTTCTGGAACAATGTATACACACAGCAACTTTAAAGGATGAAAACTGGTTTGAAACAAACTGGTTTAACCGTTCCAGAATCAGATGGGAAGTGTCCAATGGCACTCATTGGTCTTGTGAAACCAACTGTTGGCCCCTGCTACCACCTGGATGAACAGGAAGACCAGTGTTAGGATTTGGATGGTTACAAGGCAAAAGCATCAAAAGTGTTCACAATCTGCCAACTGAGCCAAGTATAACAGCAGTGCTCAAGAGGCATCTTTCAGTGGTATGATCTTTACCCCTTCTCTAGGTTTAAAAGATGTCATGCATCAAATCAAAGCCTTAACTAACTGCACTCAGATGCCTTAAACAACACTGTGGCCAGAATTTCTCTCTTGAATGAAGAAATAAAATTAAGGAAGCAAGCCATTCTCCAAAATCAGATGGCATTAGACATTCTAACAGCAACCCAAGGGGTTACTTGTACAATTATAAAAATTCAATATTGTGTGTATATTCCTTATATTTCAACTAATATATCAATCTCTGTTCAATGTATTAGATGATTGTTAATGACATCAGATTCTAAAATTCCCAGTACCTTCTTATGTTTTTATGGAAAGCTATTATTGGCTCTTCCTGGTGGAAAATCTTGTTGGTTATATTCATAATTATCCTATTGATTTTATTATTTGCCCCATGCATACCTAACTCTTTCTGCAGCATTGTGTCCTCCAGACTTGAAGCTGTAAGTCTATCCAAGACAAGAACAGTTGGCATGTATTGAACGCCTTCTGATAGACACCTGGGGAGCATCTCTGACTGTTGATCCCCACTATCACCTTCTTCAGCTGAAGTGGCCAGATCAGTCTTTGAACCCTTATCCCCTCATGGGAGTTAGGGGTACTTCTTCATGAGCTATCATAGACAGCTAAGTTAGGTAGAAATATTGTAACCAATCAGATGAGGCTGGGCTCAGTGCAAACACAACTGTCAATACAGAAGACAACTAGATGGTGGCATATTTACTGGAGGCCAGGTTATAAGAAAAACTGAAAAACCAAACAGTTACTCACTCCTATACTTCTCCTATTGATAAAAAGCAGTGATTGATATTCTCTAAATAGACATCAATAACCTTGCAGTAGAGGACCAAACCTCCTTAAACTACCCCTTCCAGGAGGGTCCCTGTCCCCTTGCTGCATGATTCGTCTTCCCATTTAATCTCCATTTAATCAGTACTACCCTAGTGACTATACTGGTTTTATATCTATTGATTAATCATAGTTTTGTCCCACCTCACACCCAACCTATGAATTACCACTGGATCAATGTTATCTAAGGGACTATACGTGTAATCTTTTTGATTAATTCTCACCATAAGCCCACCTCGTCTCGTTGCTTTGCTCAATAAACACCCTTGAGAAGTGGGGTTTACAGGCAACCCACTTTCAAGGGCTCCTTCTGTCCTCCTTTCTCTCCACAAATTATTCCTGCTCTTAAAACCAATTGATTATTTTTATAATCCCCCAATTAGTTTGCACAGCAGATAATTCCCAATAATATCTCACTTTCTAACATCCACAATTTTTTTTATTTTCTTCCTCAAGAGTGATTTAATTTATAGCAAAGATAGTATGGCAAATACAATAGAACATCATCCTTACTACTGCGGTATGAGATATAGTAAAATGACATATTGGTTACACAGATCAACTTGGCAGGCATGGTTAAGACCTCATCTATATATTACTAAGGTCTTGGCAAGTCATTATTTTTTTATGAGCAGAATATATTTATTGAGAGAAAGAAAGCTCCTGTCCCGAGAGAGGGACAGGAGGAGGGGCCCGAGCGGGTAGCTCCCCCCGAGTCATTATTTTTAATGAATTTGAATTTCACAAAAAATGTGTGTGTCTGTGTGTGAGTATGTGTATATGTATGAGTGTGTGTGTGCAATGTGTGCTTGTACATCTCCACAGTAGAGAAGGAAGATGGAGTGGGGAGAAGACAAAAGATGAGTGTGGGGGCCAGGGAGATGGCTCAGTGGAATAAGCACTTCCCTGGCAAGCATAAGGACCTGAGTTCAATCCCCGGTTCTAAAAAAAAAAAAAAAGGCTGGTGAGATGGCTCAGTGGTCTAAAGCACCTACTTAGAACAAGCTAAGCTAAACAAAGCACAGGGACCACGGTTCAATCCACCAGCACCACATGCCAACCAGCCCCGCCCCCTGGTGGGCTGAGCTGGCCACACACAATAAATAAATACTTTAAAAAAAAAAAAAAAGATGAGTGTGTTGGTTAAGCTCAGCTGTGCTAACATTACTGACAGTAGCTGACAGAGGATCCGTAAACCACACTTCTCAGCTCTTTCACCTGGCTTGTGGAAACATGGCTGTGAGTGTATGTAGTTTCTGTCCCTTTCCTCTCAATTTCAGTTTCCCTGCTCTGTTTTCCTGACCTCCTCTATGAACTAAGAATCTTGGCGTCAGCACACCTCTCGGCCATAATGTTTATGCTCTAGAGTCACCCAAACATGGGCCAATTCTCTTGAAACGGAGGCAAATTCCACCCCACTTCTAAATTGTGGGTGTCGCCTATCATTTCCCAGTAACTGGAAAGTTGACTAACACAAAAGGACAGGGCGGAAGAAGAGGGTCTCTGAGCACTGCACACCTCAAGAGCAGGTTACACAAACACAAAAAGACAGTATTCACTCAGATGACATTTGAAGTGTTGTAAATAGAACTGTCTATATTTAAACACACCTATTGGTTTTATATTACTGCAATTTATCTGGACAGAAGCTCAGAGACGCAAACAAAAATGTTGGGGTCTTCTGGGGCTGTCAGGATAATGGGAAAAACTTTATGTTTTAAAAACTTGAGTGGTGGGGACTGATACAGGTCACACAAGAGTGCATAAATACTTTAGAAATATTATTCCCAATATTAACTCAGAGAATTTCAGCTTCACTTTCAGGTTTGTTAACCTTGTTATGAGAATAACCTCACTGTTCCTTGGGCTCTTCTGGGTGTCTTGCTCAAAATAATTTTGTTAGAAGACACAGTGACTGAATACAATTTTACTGATTCTAAATCAGCAAGTGAAAGACAGGGTTATTTACAGACTTGGAAGGAGCTGTTTGCTTGAGTCAGTCTCTAGTGAGATTATATTGTTTTATTTTCCAGCCTATATAGACTTATATATTTTCCTTCGCTTTATATCATGCTAGCATTATGCTACAAACTGACAATAATGAATCAGTTAGACAGTTTTATACAAACTGATTTTTAAAAATTCCAAGTCTTTAAAGTACATTCAGGGGACCTAGGGCTAAAACAAGAGGAAGTTTATAATAATACTTAACGTTTAAAAAAAAAAAAAACAGATGAATCAGTCAAGCAAAACCAACTGAGAGGATGTAGTAGTTTAAGGTTTGTTAAGAGAATGACAGGCGGGGAAATCATTCCTGTAGGTGAAAGGCACCTTCGTGTTTGAAGGGTTGGCTACATGGAGAACTCCTGCCAAGTGCAAGATCTGAACATTGTCAAATGTGCAGAGTTCTGAAACATGTTTTCAAAGAATATTTGAAATACGGTGCAGAAGGGAGCTCAGAACCAGATACAAATGTGCTTGACACTTGGGGGTCAGTTGGAATGAGAACAAAAATAAATCAGACTCCTACAAATCACAGTTTTCAGGCCTCCCATTAGTATAAAAAGTCAAAGTAATTAGGCATGCACTGTGTCTTGGAAAATTTAAGAGTGGTAGATGGAATGAGGCAATGAGAAACCTGTGCTTTTGATGTGAGGTATTGTTTGGTGAATCGCAATTAGAAGGAAGGGAGGGAGGGAGGAAGGCAGGAAAGAAGCAAAGGAAAGAGAGAGGGAAGGGAAAGACAGCATAAGTAATGCATTATCTGTTACATAATCTTAGCAAAAGTCAGAAAATTCATAAAGGTAATTAAAAATACACAGTCACATTATGTTAATCAAATTATATTAAATTGTAATTTAAAAATTGTTTTTGTGGTATTATACAAAATTAGGAGTGATTTAAAAATAAGTTTATGAAGCCAAGTGTGGTGGACCCCACCTATAATCCCAGCATGTGAGAGGCTGAGGCAGGAGGATCACTGACAGTTTGAGTCCAGCCTGGGTTACAGAGCGAGTTCAAGGCCTGCCTGCACTGCATAGTGAAACCCAGTCTCAAAACAACTAAATCAAAAAATGTACTATAACTGATATTTTCTGAAAACAATGAATTTTCCTTTTCCAGTTTTGTTAGTAACCACATGTAACTTTTGTAGCTGACAAGGTCAGTTACATTTCTTGTTATGCAGGTCTTGCTTTATCTTGATCTTAACCATCCAGCAGAAAAGTATAAAAACAAGGTATAAAAAGTAAAGCCTTATTAATATGCTGAGCTGTAAAAGGCTAAAGTCAATAACTTCTGTCATTGCCAGTCCTATGGATAACCCACTAGTATTATGGACTACTGGAGTGTATTGGATTATTTTGCTGAATTCACGCACCTACAATATTTAAAAGGCAATGGAATACCCATCTCTGAAAAAACTAAACAAAAAAGGGGATACAAAGGAACGATCATTTTGTATGTATATACAAAATTGTTAGGATAGATGTACAGATACTTTCTCTTAATTCAATGAGAAAAAAAGATTTGTACTAATAGTGTTTGGACAGGATATGATGTCTGCATCTTGTACTATGAATAATTACTATGAAGACAACAGTATGCAATGTATTAATTATTGTAACTGTCTTACTAACCTGTTTTGAATCTGTTTCATTGCTATTTGTTTCTCAATAAAATCAATACAAAAATAACTACATGTATATTTACATGTGAGCAAGAGATATTACTTATGTATAATCCTTAATATGAAAAGCAAGAAATTGTATATAATTAGTTATATATCATATTTTAAGAGAAAATATTAGAAAATAATTGCAAAAAGTACAAAAATTATCTATACAACATAAAAAAATCAATTTAGGGAATTCATTTTCTCTGTATATTGGACAAAATAATCTAAGAGGAGATATTTTCTTAAAAATTTGGGTCTGTTAAGATAGCTCAGTGGACTGAAGCACTTGCTTAGGCAAGCTTAGGCAAGCTCAGAGACCTTGGTTCAAATGCTGGCACCACATGCCACCCCATCCCTGCCCTGAGGAAAGGCTGAGCCGGTCATAGAGTCCAAGTATAGTGGTGCACGCCTGGAATCCCAGCGCTGGGAACGTTGAAAACAGGAAGATCATTATTAGTCTGAGCTGTGTAATGAGACCCTGTAACAACCAAAGACATTAAAAAATAAATAAATAAAAGTTAAATTAAATTAATCAACACCAGGTACTCTGGAAGGCTTTTTCCTGTATAATATATGACTTTCATATAATTTCAAGATCTGTGCTACCGAACTACTCTGGTGATGAAAAGAACTTATATTTTCAAATTAACTTTTGAACTGTAAAATATAAATATTTGCTATATTTATCAAGATATTAATTATATATTAAATATTTAAGTATAAAGCATTATCATGTTGAAATATTTTATATTCTAGTATTGAAGTTGTTTCACTATATATTTTGTATTAATGATAAAAATGGTGATATATTTACAAAGTGCTAATTAAGTAGCATTTTAAAATTGTGTTTCTTTATAACCCACGCTACCTGAATTTGGAGATAGAGATGCTAAGTCTCATGCAAGCTTTAGAGCTCCTGGGATGTCTAGGGTTTTGAGTGACTTCAAATCTAGCAAACTCTTGCTTGTCTCCTTTTATCAAAAATTTGCTTTAATTTTAAAGGTAATGATCAAGAAAGCAACTATTGCTTTACACTTTGTGACAAAGTAAAAGTTGGGAATATAAGATATATTCCCAACTTATATTCCAAAATATATGACAAACATTTAAATTTTACTGTGAATTCCTCTCAGATACTCTCCCTTTCTTACAACACACTTATCACATCATTCTTTTTTAATTTTTAAAATTTATTTATTTATTTACTTGGTATGGGCCTCACTACGCAGTTCGAACTCTTAATGGTGCTCTTATCTCAGCCTCCCCAGTGCTAGGATTACAGATGTGTGCCACCAGCCCTGGTCTTGGTTGCCATGGCAGCACTCCCTGGGTTCTAGGGCTGACATGGCCCATGGTACCTGGGATCGAAGCCAGGTCCTTGAGCTTGCCAGGGAGGTTCTTAGACCATTTAGCTACCTCCTCCATCCCAATTGCATCGTTTTTTGCCCCTTCTGAGGAATTTATAGTCCTGGTTCTTGAGTGTGTTTATGAGGTATGATCAAAACTGCAGTGAATACTGTTGTCAAGTGTCATCCTAAAGGAAACTGGCTTTGTAAAAGCATTATTATGTGTCCTTGCCCAACTCATCCAGTGGACCCAGCATCATGTGAATATGAGCTCCACCACAAAGTAGAGAAGAACTTGAAAGCTGAACGTTTTGCACCAATTCAGAACAGAGAAGCAGCTGTAACAGAGCAAGTACAGACACTCCAGATAGGGACATATCAGAACTAGATCAGAAAGGGTCTAGAAGTGTCAAGGTTGAAATTAAAATTTCAACATGGGAGGAATGGTTTGAGGGGAGGTAATAACAACGTATCTTCTACTGTAATAAATTTTAGTCTAAGCATTCAGCATATGCTTCAGTGGCATCTCCTACCTAAAGGTCCCTCACTGTAAACGGCTAAAAATCTGGAGAGCATTTTGAGCCTGGTAACTATTTTGTTTCAATAACATGTGAACAGAGGGGTGCTTTATTTGTTCACAGTGGTGGAAAATAACTGAATCGGAGCAGCCTGTGAACATTTAACAATGAGAGAATCACAGAAGAGGGTCCTGAAGAATGTAGGATAACTCACATCCTTTAGGCTCAAAGAATCAGCACACAATGGCACAGCAAGCACTCCGAGCACCTGATTGCCGCACAGGAGCGGGCAGAGGGGTCTTACCCTCAGGAGGTAGGCAGGCAAGAAGCAAGCAATATCCTACCGCAGAAAGGAAAGGGAGGATAGAGCAGTGGAAGTTGGCAAAAGGCAAAGTAAATCAATTTTAATATTGGCGGTTAGGAGGAAATAAACCCCCAAAATATTGGGGAACTGTAATTATCACTTTATGTAGGTAGGGAGACAATTGGTGAGCGAAATGTGTTTAGGCTGATCCTAGGGCACGTGACTAACTTCATCATGTAACTGTGCTAGTCATCAAAAGAAAAAATTAGGATGAAAGTATATCTGGTAGATTAATGGAAATTTCATTTTTGGAAACAAGATGAATCTCATTCCTGTGGAACAGACAAAGATAAGTGAATGCAAAAACTGAAAGGAGAAATGCAAGGATTAGAAACATGACTTGAGGGGCCAGCCAAATAGCTCAGTAGATTAAAGTGCCTGAAAGCAGGTGCAGGGGCCAGGGGTTCGATCCCAATCCCCCAGCCTGCCGTGCCAGCCCTGCTCCTGGGGCTCACTGAGATGGCAACTGAGACTGGGCATGGTGGTGCGCATTCATAATCCCAGCTCTTGTGAGGCTGTAAACAGGGAGATCACTGCAAGTCCAATCTAATAATGAGACCCTGAACACCTTCTAGACCCTTCCCTATAATACAAAAAAAATAGAAAGAAAGAAGAAAACATGACTTGAGACATGTTTGAAAAAGTCTTGCCCAAGTAAATGTTCTGCACCCACTCACTTTCAGAAACAAGTGAGGAAACTGGGGATTAAGAAACTCAACAAACTTTTCCCTTTTAGACTATTAACACTCAAGTTTTCCAGATTAATCCTATTTATTATACAAGAGAACAGCTAAGCTTGTTATTTTGTTCAAAGGGAGATAATATAATCAATCTTTTAAGTTTTTTCCATCATGTGAATACATTTGGAAAGATAGGTTTTGCTCTCAGAATTTGGAGAAATTCCAGAGACCAGTGGAAAATTGTGCCTCTGTGTTTTCAGCTGAGAGCATGTGGAACATGGAAAGGAGGAATCACGCAGAGAATACATTGAAGTTGCGCATGTAACTGTCATATAAGATAATAGGAGGCAAAGAAAATTTCTCCAAAAGCATGAAAACTATGTACTGAGTTTGAGGGGAAAAGTGCAGGTACTTTCTCAGATAAAGAACACTACCTGAGTTGGTAGAGGAAATTAATAATTGATATTAAAAGAAAATTATGATTTTCAATATCAAAGTTGGAACTGATTGCTAAAAACTGGATGACAGCAATACTATGTGAACTATTTTAATTTATTTTGCTACTTCTTTTCATCTATGTGTATTTGCTAGTATGTAATTTTGCAGTTTTAATTCCAAATAAATGTATGAGTAAATTGAAGTTAGTGGTATGGTGGCTGAAAGGAGCTTGTGTGTCTCCTGGGTTAGACATGAGCCTGAATGTGTCTTCTTTCTTATAAATGGTAGGAATTCTGGGATTCCAAAGGGGTGTATTGTTCTTAGCAGTGTAATTTTCTTTACCCTGACTGATACAATGCAAAGAAACTCTCACCCTGAAAGCTACTCCGGATAAGCTCATGTTTTCTATAACCAAAGAATGAATTTTAGGAACAACAGAGGTTAAGAATCGAATATGTTTATTGAGAGAAAGAAAGCTTCTCTTTGAGAGAAGGGACAGAAAGCGATCCCGAATGGGTTGCCTAGGAATCTGCCTTTTCTAGGGAATTTTATAGAGCAAACGCCATGAGGTGAAGCCCATCTAAGCTGGAAAACATGGGAACTATCAAGATGGACAGGAGTTGGGACAAAGCTATGGTCAGTCAATAAGATTATAAGCACACCCACTTAGGTAAAGTTGACAGAATCCAGGAACAAATGGGAAAGTGGGTCATGAATATAGAACAGGAGCTCTTTCTGTAGGGGATTTTGTTAGTGATTCTCCTTCCTCAAGGCAATAGAGACCTACTTAGAATATCAGTCCCAGATTTGATCTTTAGGGAGGTGTACATTTGCCAGATCTTTGTCTTGAGGTTTAGCTCATAGCAGTGTCTGTCTCTCTCACAGTTGCAAGGTATCTGGCCTTCCATACTGACTCCTTCTGAGGACCTGCCTTGATCTGACTGCCTATAATATTTCTATCTAACTCAGCTGCCTACAACACTACTATTTCTACTATTTCTCTATTCTAAGTTAGCCTGCTCTACTAACTCACAGCTGATTTTCACAGAATAAATCACATATACCACCCTTCTAGCAAGATTCAACAAGTAAGAAATTTTTATGTTATTAAAATTAAAAGAAGACAAAAGCCAGTGCATTTCTTTCCTCTCCTTGCTCAGTTATAAAGCTCAGTAATTTTAGCTCCTGCAAAGCAGCTCCTTCTCCACTGAGTCTGGATATTGCTTTTTCCTCTCTGACTCCAAAATAGCCAGGGTTTTCCATTCCTGTTAAATTCTGGAGCCTCAATATTCACAGCTTATTTCTTTAGGTCTATATATACCTTACAAAAAGTTTCCCAAAGTGGCTAAGTTACCATTTCCTTATGGTGTCTTTAAGTTATATTAACAAGGTAGTGCAATAAACTCTTATCTTCTGAACTAATCAAGATGTTGCTAGTTTCTGCATAACAGAAAATACAAATAGGGGTCAGATCTGCATTCAAACTAGACAGGTTCTTTATTGTAACTAATATTTAAAAAGTAGATCATTTGGGCAAATTTACTAATTTTTATTAGTTGAAATGATTATATAAAGAAGTTCACATTAGATGACTTCTATTTTTCTCATCGATATTTTTGTACAAATTTTTTCGACAAAGAATGAAAGATTTAGGGCCAGCCTGATAGCTCAGAAGACTAAAGTGCCTGCTTAGGCAGAGGCAACACATGGGGTTTGATCAGCATGCTGTGCCAGCCCCACCCATGCTAAATGTTGAGAGGGCGATTGAGATGGGGTGTGGTGGCCTGCGCCTGTAATCCCAGAACTTGGGAGGCTGAAAACAGGAGAATCACTATGAATCCATTCTACATAGTAAGACACTGTAGACCCTGTCCTAAATTACAGGGAAAAAAGAAAAAGAATGATAGACCTAATGAGAAGAAAGATTTGTATTAATAGTGTTTGGACAGGATATCATATCAGCATCTTGTATTGTTAATAACTACTATGAAGACAACAATATGCAATGTATTAATTATTATAACTGTCCTACTAACCTGTTTTGAAACTGTCTCGTTGTTACTTGTTTCTCAATAAAATCAATAAAGAAGACAAGGCAGACCCAGTGTATTCCTACTAGCTACGGTGTGGAAGCCTTAGTTCCTCATGGTTTGGCTGAGTGATTAATCTAAGAAGGATACCTTTATCTTTATATTGACAAAGTCTCTGATCATTTGTGAATGCATTACTGAACCCAAAGCAAAAAAAAAAAAAAAAATGATCAACCCTGTTAGTTGAGTGATTGACTACAACTGCCAAAGAAAATTGCTTCTTAAAAAAAGAGGAAAGGATGGCATCCTAGAGCTCCTGCAATCGTATCAAACTGGAACTGCAATAAATGAAATAATTGCAGTAAGTATGAACGACAACATTGCAAAATTAGGATAACGGAAAATTCACTTCCTTAGTGGATAAAAATGTTTGAAAAAGCTGAATGTTTGGTGAGGGTGATACCATAGCCCTAGGTTAGAAAAAGGCTTGCTTTTGAGGAGCCATAACTACTAAGTGTAATATTCAAGCCAAATTACAAATAGAAAAATTAATGTTAAAGAGAAGGAAAGGATTTCAATGTAACTCTCTTGGAAAGACAAGGGAAACCAGTGGCTCACCCATATAATGCTGGGTGCCGCCACGAACTTTCTTTTTAAATAGAGGAAGAAAGAAGGCAGGGGGCAAGATGCTTGTTTAATTAAGAAGTCTTAGTCAAAGTGTCATCTGGCTGATCATTATCTCAAGTTTGGTTTTGTGGGGTGGCTTCCAAGAAGTTGTTGTTCCTTGAGAGGGCAATCTAAGTCCCAGGGTGGGGGAATAGCTCTAGTTCTGAGGGAACAGATTCTTCACAGCTTGATTTCCTGACAAGCATTTCTGTCCTGTTAGGCTTAGAGCTGCGGCTGGAGATTATCAAGTTTTACCCCCGGAATCGTGAACAAGACACGGAGAAAGCTGGCAGTTGACAGTCTGCTGATTATGACCTTCTAACCTTGAAAATATCTTAGTTCTTTTTACCTCTGTGTTTTCACCCTTAACGAGCAGTTGGGTCACAGTTTTAGCTGAACATACGTGAGGTGATTAACATCCCTCCATGCAGACTGGAGCAGTAATCTGACCCACGGTTTTGAAGCAGTGATAGAGATAGTTACAGAATGAAGGCAGAAACAGCCACGTTCATTCTTCTTTTATTGACTCACTGGCTATGTGTAAGCTCATGGTGGTCTTAGAAAAAGCAGGCACTAAGTTCTTGCGACTAGAGCAAGGGAAGTATAATAGAAATAATAGTATAAAAGTCAGAAATAAGCTGGGATGATGTCATTATCTGACTTCATATTATGTGCCAATATTTATTTGAAGGTGAGTAGTTTAGTTTCTATATCTTCCCATTTTTATTTTATGAATGTATTACTGGTGGCTAACTGTAAAGCATGTCATGGAACTCTGACTGAAAATGCATAAAGCATGCTCAGTGTTTGTGAGGACTGCACGTTTCTGCATTTTGAAAAATATAAGTGTAGAAAATTCTTCCTGAAAGGAATGAAATACAGAAATATGCATACAGTTGCCTGGCAGCCAAAATAAAATGATTTGTGCCCATTTTCCACTTATTTCCCCTCAGCGCCACATTCATAATTTTTGCTCTG
>NW_004524582.1:4140257-4150815 GCF_000260255.1 Octodon degus
CAAGGATTGAACTCAGGCCCTTGAGCTTGCCAGGGAAGCGCTTATTCCACTGAGCTATCTCCCTGGCCCCAATTTGCATTATAATGTAAGGAGGGAAGAGAAGCTAGCTGCTTGAGCTGCTACTACCCCTCCCTTGCGCTCTTGCTCCTTGCCACCACCCTGAAAGGTTGCTTTCTGCTGTGTGCTGCTCTGTACTGGACCCAGCTGGGTATGGACTGAAACCTCCAGTGACTGTGAGCTAAATAAACCTTTCCTTCCTTCATTTTGAGTGTCGGGTATTAGTCCCAGCAACAAGAGAAGAGTAACTAAGACAATCACTATGAGTCCAATCTGTATTATGAGACCCTGTAGACCCTGAACTAAATATAAAAAATAAATCAATAAATCAATAAAAATTCGGTGACTACATCTATTAATATTTGTAAGTTAAAGATAGCATCTTACATTTCTAAATGTCATGGCGTTGTCATAGCACATGTACGTATAAAAGTTAATATTTCTGTATGTTGTGAAGGAATCTCAGAGCTTATTTTTAAAATCTTTACTTACTTAGTGAGTTACTTAGCCAGTACAGGGCATCACTATGCAGCGTGGACTCTTAGTGATCCTTGATCAAACTCCAGCCCTTGTGCTGAGAATGTAAGAGTTTAAAGAAATCACACACACTTTGCAAAAGTCCAAATTACAGAAATCACAAAAAGGTCTATTATATTCCTCTGTCATTCTTCTGGTGTTGTTTGTTTATGATATTCAAAAAACTGAATTTCTTTTTTACTCAAAGACTGTGTACTGTAAACAATGTAAAATAAATTATATCAAATCTATATATCCAGAAAGGTAAAATTATAAAGGCTTGTGAAAGACAATATGGTACTGATACTTCAAGAGGCAATATAAATATTCCATGCCACTATCAAGGACAAATTTACTTCTAGTAGCTTTTAGAAACTTCATTACTTTTAGCAATAATAATACTATTATTATTATTACTCTTTGTGTACATTTAAAAGATTTTTTCTGCTAATAGGGATATATCTAACTCTTACTATGATAAAGCTTTGATATTTTTCCTTTCTTCAGATGAAGTAAAATGAGACAGCTATAGAAATATGATGTACAAATTTCACAATGAAATCATCATGGAAAATATCAAAAATAAGTCAGAAAAAGGGGAATCACTGAAAATTTATAACACTTTACTGATCAATTGGATGTTCCATTAACATGGAAATGTGTTATCTTTCCTAAAGGTTATTATAATCAAATTAAGGGTATGAATAGCTCATTAACCAATTCAAATGTGCTCAAGTAAAAATAAGTTGATAAAAGAGTTAGCTGGCGACCGGGGAGATGGCTCAGTGGAATAAGCGCTTCCTTGGCAAGCACAAGGGCCTGAGTTCAATCCCTGGTTCCACCAAAAAAAAAAGAATTAGCTGAATGGGACCTAGAAAGTATGCTTGTAGACTAAATAAGGTATGCAAGATATCAGAGATGAATGCCTGCAAAACTGGAACATACTCCCATAACTATTCATGCTTCTGCTATTCATAGGCAATCTGTCCACTCAAAGCTCTCCTAAAAAAACAATTATTATGCACATGGTTTAAATGTAGATACTTCAAATATTTTTTCAAATCACCTTTCTTTAATAAATTTTATATCATAAGGCAAATGTAAGTAAAATACGGTAAGCTGTTATTGATGATTATTCATACAGAAGAACCAAAGCAACAGGTGTATTGCTGCATACTGATTTGAGGAATTTTTGGGTAACACTGGAAATAAAAGAATAAAATATGACATAAAATTATAATAATCCAAAGATCAAGGACTGTCTGTATTTTCACATTTTTGTAGAAATGTAGCACGCATGGTTTAGCTACCTGCAGCGTTTTCCTAGCCCTTCAACCTGATGAGCATCTACCACTCTCACCAGTATCTTTCAATGTAAACTCATCACTTACCCTGCAATAAATCACCAATTAAAACTTCTATAATTGAAATTACTCTCTCTTTGGATAAGCATCACATAAATATATTGCTTTCAGAAATTGCTTCATATTAGACTGCTTCATTCTTAAATGTGAGGGCGGTTCTTTAAAATTCTGTTCTTTGTGCTAAGAAAACCTTACAGGGCATACTCCCTCCAAGTTAGGTGTGTTACTGGGGTTCTAATTGTAAGCATGACTTCCTAATAAACCCAAACACAGAAATGTTAACTACTGATTACTTCTTTTTCCATAGCATTGATTAGTGATAAACTATGCTTAATTTGTCATCCAATAATACTATTGTATGATAACATTAATGGTATTATTAGTATTACAGTTACTATATCATGGTTAATTTTTTAAGCATGTTTTTCGCTGTTAGACATTGAGTCTATTCCCCAACATTATTGGAGTCAATAGACAGGAGTAAAAGTCAAGTGTACCAGTCAAGCTTACTATATCTTATTGGAATATAGCCATAAGTCTCACTTCCTGAACTTCTATCTTTTGTTCAACCTTCTCAGTAACTGAAATGATTTCCAGGGAAATCTTGAGAAAAAAAGAAAGAAGGTTATTAATCAGTGTAAGTCAAGAAAACATGCATAGAAAATTAGACTTCAATGACTTCACCTTCTAAGAACAAATATTTTTCTTAATCTACTTATTTAATAGAAAATAACATTGTTCTAATATAGCTTATACATTTATAGGCAACTTTTTCTTGGGACCTTGCACCTGCCAGGCAGACGCTTATGCCACTGCGCTGTCTCCCCGGCCCAATGTTTGCATTTCATGCATCTTATCAAATGTCAAATAGTAGCAGAGAGTCTAACTTACAGCAGGCTCAACTTGACTTAACCAGGTCCTATATTTCATCCGCATGTCATTTAATAGGAAATGCCATCACGTGACAGATCATCTTTCTCTGGTGAAGTTTGGTCATGGAAGCATCACCTTCCAGAAGCAAAAGGACATCCCAGGTAATCCTCTCCTCTGCTATAAAAGCTAGGATTGGCAGCTAGCATTCCTTACCATGAAATAGTGTACTGACCTCAGTTATACAAAATTAAGCAAAGAATACCTCTTAAATTTATATCATTTAAATTATTATGGTAAAACCTCTGAATACAAATCTTGAGTTATCTTAAAGCAAAATTTACTCTGATTCTTGCTTTACCATGTTAATCAATATTATTAGGGAATTTTATTAGAAAAATTTTCATATCTCAATATAAAATGAAAACCAATCATATAGATCAACTTATTTGCGTGTACATGCCCACATTTCTCAGTTATTTCTATATTATTCTTTAACTATACAGTTCATATTGATTATATTCTAAATCAACAAAGAAAGGGCAAAACTGTCATAATTGAATGATTTGAATAAGAATTTCATTATTTTTCAGCTACAGCAGTTCCTAATTGTCCAATAAACCACATACAATTTTACGAACTCCATATAATCAGTAAGAAAAAAGTTTATTTTAAAATTATTTCTATTAACATATTAGATTAATTACTTCTTTTGGCTAATTTGTTGTAAATTGCATTGAACTAATTTATTTCAAATTGCACTGTTGAACTCATACTACCTTGAGTATGTATAAGATTTATTTTCCATTTTTTTGAACCACAGATTTTCTTTCTTGTAATTTTACTTGAAGACAACATTTACTGGGTAACTCAGAAGTACAAAATTAATTTGGTACTATTATGTTAATAGATTAAAAACATCAGGTGTAGCCTATTTTCCCACTTCATTTACTTATTTACCTCCTGTGTGGTACTTAGACTTTCACACAATTAATTAAATTATGCCTCATACATAAAATGCATATTTTTATTTATTGAAACAAATAGCACTGAGTTATCTTTAATATGGCTATTAGCATTGAAAAATGTTCCTCTGGAAAGAATCTTGATTGTTACATTATTAAACAGGTGTTTTGTTTTCTTCGGTCCTTTTATCTGAGCAATCATCCCACCTACACTGTTTTAGTTTCCATTCTCCACTTACCACTGAATTCTTGATAATACATTTGTTTGCAAGTAGATTTATTTCTCTTGAAGTCAACGATGTCTCCTTAATTACTCGCTACTCAGTATAATAAGCAACTGTTTTAAAGGCTCACTATTTTCTCCTGAACTTTCATTAGAAAAGGAAAACTAAAAACACAGGATCCCACGTTCTGAGGCAACATCCTAATCCTACTACAAGTGTGAAAATTGCTTGTTTTATACATGTGTAACTTCAGTGTTTCCTAATGTGCTATCTTCATGCACACAGCCTCACCGGAAGTCTTCCAGTATAACTCCTTTGTGAGAGTCTATGAGTTCTGTTATGCTTTGCCTTTGCCTGTCCCCAACGTAGAACATGGATGGAGAAATGCAGGGAAAGAGTACTTGTTTGATGTCATTCCTTGCTAGAAATTTTCAATTCCTCTATTCTCTATTTTAAAATCACACTGCAGGGGGTGGTAGAAAATGACACCAATAAGAGCCCCTCAGGCATCTCATAAAAAATGTGTTTTAACCTGATTTATGATCTTATTAGAGTTGCCATTATGCTCCTCAATAAAATAATAAATATTTACCTAAAATATCAACAATGTCTATAATTTTGTACATGTTGTAAGAATACTAAAAATAGTGTCAATTTCTTTATCAAATATTCCTCAAGGTAAAAATATTATTTTAATACATATTGTTACACATATTTATATCTCTATATATCTAAATAATGATCCTGGATTTTCAAATTTTTTATATTTTCTTTTTTCATGCTGATTTTATTGAGGAAAAAATAGCAATGAAACAGTTTCAAAACAGGTTAGTAGGACAGTTACAATAATTGATACATTGCATATTGCTGTCTTTGTAGTATTCATAGTATGAGATGCAGACATGATCTCTTGTCTAAACAATAATAGTTCAAAAATTTCTTCTCATTGAACTAAGAGAAAAATAGCTGCATATCTATGCTATTTTGTATACACAGATTTCACTACAAAATAGTCCTTCATTTATATCACCCTTTTTTGTTTACTTTTGTCAGAGATGGGTATTCAAGACATAAGAGAACATGTACTGTAACATCCTGTAACTCAGTGGTGCCCCAAATTTTCTGATAAAGGAAACTTATTGACAATGTGGAGTGTGCCTAAGGAAAGTGACATACAGAGAAAGCATTCTCTCACATTTTTACAGAGAGCAAATTGGTCAAGCAATGGCCATGACTCATCCACATGACTGACACTGACACAGGATCTACAAACTGCTTTACAGGGATTCAGGGTAAATCCTGAGGGAATTTGCCTGACCTTGTCAGATACAAAAGTAACAGTTTTTGTTATATAGGTCTTGCTTTATCTTGGTTTTAACCATCCAGCAGAAAAGTATAAAAATGAAGTATAAAAAGTAAAGCCATATTAATATACTGAGCTGTTAAAAGCTCAAGTCAACAACTTCTGACATTGCCAGTCCTATGAATAACCCACTAGTATTATGGACTACTGGACTATATTGGATTACTTTGCTGAATTCACACACCTATAATATTTGAATGGCAATATATTTTCATATTCTTTTAAAAAGTATGCTCACTGTTAGGGGGAGATAGCTCAGCAGTCTAAGGGCCTGACTGGCAGGGGCACCGACATAGGTTTGTTCCCTGGTACCATGCCGGCCCCGCGCTACACCATCCTCCAAAACTAGGAGTGGTGGTGCACCCATATATTCCCAGTACTGAGGAGGCTCAGACAGGAGAATCACTCTGAATCCAAGCTGTGTCCCAAAACCCTGTACCAAATAAGTAAATAAAAGTTTTAAAAGAAAGAAGTGTGTTCATTAGCAAATGTCTATTCTAAGAATTTCTAATAATTAAAGAATAATATTAACTGAACATTATTAAGGGTCACATACTCACATGTTGCTTATATAATGTGAAATTATCACAAAGTTCAGAAAAGCAAGCATTATTAAGCACATTTTCTAGTTATAAAACTTGAGTCTCCAGTATTTGTCAGTAAGGACAAGACTAGCAGATGGCAAAGCCGTGGCTCCAGACCACATGTCTTCGATTTCAAGTCCTTTCTACTTTTTAATATGTTTATCTCTCATTTAAAAAAATTAAAAACATATTTAAATTTCCTTTATTATTCTCTCCTTGATATTAACATGTAATATGAATCATTAAGAGGTAAACTTCAATTAATAATTTTTAAGTTGACACAGGCTGATGTACCTAAAAAGTTAAGAAATGAAAAGCTTGGAATGTAACAGTTTATCACTTTTGGTTCAAATTCAAAATTATTATGACATTTATTATTCATCTTATCAAGTATTAAGTTAGAGGGGCAGTTTTACTATTTCTGACTTACCAGAGACTAATAAATCTCCTACTGTTATCCTTTCAGAAATTAGATGTGCTTATTTTGAAGGAACTTTTCTCTTCATAATACTTTCTCCTATAAACTTTCAGTGCATCATTAAGATGGATTATCTTCACATTACAGAATTCAGAAAATAAAGATTTGTAATAGAGGATGTGCTCTTTTAAATTAAGGGAAACAATAATATTGCACTCAAAAAGACTTTATGACTCACTGATTCAAAAAAACTAAAAGTTTTTGGGGACCAATGAAATAATTCAGTGGTCTAAAGCACCTGCTTAGGCAAAGATAGGGAAGGCGCAGCGGACTGTGGCTCAATACCTGGAACCACATGATATGCCAGCCCCACCCTCAGGGCAGGCTGAGCCAGCCAAAACAAATAAATAAACAAAATAACTTAAAGTTCTCAATTTAATTGGTGTATCTTCCAGCAGTTAATTGGTAGGATTCTCACCCTGACTATATCTATGCTGATACCCATGAATGAAACAAATGCACTGAAGATAGTAATGTGTAATACTAGGGTCACGTTTGAAATGCCTGTCATTCTGGTCTTCTAAATACGAACTGCTTCTCATGTCATACCAATTACTGCCATACTGTCTCTCAAGTAAATGTTTGTTTAAAAAAAAGGTTAATAAATGAAAACAAAAGACAAGAAAAGGAAATGTTGGACTGTCCTGCTACAATGCTGTATATGATTAGATTTCTAAATTTCTGTGTAAAACTACGTAATTGTTTGTTCCTATTGTTTAAATATTTTTTGATTTTTTTCTTCATATTCAGTAGGGACTTAGAGTTTAACATATCAATACTGGATGGAAAATACCTGTTGCATGTTATATCTAAGATGTTTGATATTCAGACAGATAGTGAGAATAAGCTCAACTGCTTATGTTGTAAGGTAATAATAATAAGCTTTTCTTCTTGAGGGTTAACAGCCTAAGTTTGCAGACAAAAATTTAGAGAAAAAGAAGGGCTTCGAGGACAGCCAACACTTTGGCCCAAGCCTTTTAAGGTCGGGGAAAACTCAGGACATAGAAGAACCTATACTGTAACATCATGTAATTCAGTTTAGTCCCAAATTTTCTGATCAAGAGATTATGGGGCCACAGAGGAAAGTGATTGATGTTGTAGAGAGTGACTAAGGAGAGTCATATGGAGAGAAAACATTCTCTCAGGCTTTCACAGAGAGCAAATTGGTCATCAATGGCCGTGACTCATCCACATGGCTGACACTGACAAAAGATCTACAAACTGTGGTACAGGGTTTCAGGATAAATCCTGCGGGGATTTCACTGACCTTATCAGTTATACAAGTGACATTTCTTGTTATATATGTCTTGCTTTATCTTGGTCTTAACCATTCAGTAGAAAAGTATAAAAACAAAGTATAAAAAGTAAAGCCATATTAATATGCTGAGCTGTAAAAGGCTCATGTCAACAACTTCTGACATTGCCAGTCTTACAGAAAACCCACTACTATTATGGAGTACTGGACTAAATTGGACTATTTTGCTGAATTCACATACCTACAATATTTAAATGGCAAGGAAATTCCATTTTCTGACAGAACTAAACAAAAGGGGGACACAAATGAAGGTCCATTTTCTATCTGTACACTCAAAATAGATAGGCTAGATATATAGCTACTTTCTCTTAATTCAGTGAATAGAAAGATTTGTTCTAATAGTGTTTGTGGACAGGATATCATGTCTGCTTCTTGTACTACGAATAACCACTATGAAGACAACAATATGCAATATATTAGTCATTGAAAATTTCCTAATAACCTGTTTTGAAACTGTCTCATTGCTATTTGTTCCTCAATAAAATTATTTTAAAAAATTAGGAAAAAAATTTGGTTTTTCTTGTAATTCAAAGATTAACATGAGTTTCATTTACACCATCACAACTAGATTTTTTTTTATTTTGAAGAGATCAAAAGGATTAAAATGACATAGAATTTCAACATCAGAGGTAAGAAAATCAACAATAGTTATTACATTGCATATTATCTTCAAAGATGTTGTTCAGATTACCTGAAAAAGCATGTAAAATTAACCAAAAATAAATATTCATTACCTATTTCTTTCAATAAACCACTAGAAATTCCCAGTAGTTATCGTAGGTATCATGTGCATATATCGTAGCAGCCCCAGAGAAATAATTAAAATGCAGGTCTTTCTTTCATTCTTTCTTTCTTTCTTTCTTTCTTTCTTTCTTTCTTTCTTTCTTTCTCTTTCTCTTTCTTTCTTTCTCTCGTTCTTTCTTTCTTCTCTCTCTTCTTTCTTTCTTTCTTTCTTTCTTTCTTTCTTTCTTTCTTTCTTTTCCTTTCTTTTCTTTCTTTCTTTGGTACATGGAATCAAACTCAGGACCCTGTACCTGCCAGCAGGCCATGTGCTGCTGAGCTCTATCCCCAGCCTTTTAAAATGTATAAATAGTATAAAAAACATTAAATGCATTTCTGATATTTTAAATAGTTTTATTTTATTTTTAACAGGTAACTGATGGTGGCAATGGCAAGAATGAGGTAACCACTGACTTCCCGTGATTATTGTCATTTCATTACAATCATCAGCAATAAATGAACCATTAAGATTTGGCGCATTGTAATTCCTAATATAGCCAACCACTGTCTCATCATACAAGAGTTCACTACAATGTAATCCTCATTAAATTCAAAACTTAGAAATATTGAATTACTTAACCCCACTCTGTCAAGGTGACCTCCCTGGGAGATTATACTTTCAGTTAAATTTGAGGTGAGATCTTTCTCAGAGACTGAGAGGAAAGAACAATAATGGAAAATATATTGCCAATCTAATGGTGTCCTCATCATTCTGGCAAACAGGAAAGGTAAATTCTCAGGAAAGTCCAAATAAAGATTTTCAGGGTAAATGGGATATATTAAGAAAAAACCTGGTAAGAGTTGTAAAAGTTATAGATCGTTTATATAATAGATTTAAAGAGATACATTGAAGGTTGGAACTAATACAGCACCTATAAGAGTGATAATATATGGGTGTACATAAAATAAGATTTTGGGGAATGGTAATATTAGATAGGCAGTACAAAATTACTGAACAACTGGAAACCTGGAGGAGTTATAATCCCCATTCTAAGGGTGTTAAGATTGAGAATTGAGGATTGGGAATATTTCTCAGTGGTTACTACTTGCTTCCTAGAATTAGACTCAGCAGTGAAAAAAAAAAAAAAGCTGACAGCCTGACTCAATGGATCAAGAGATTAAGGGAGATCATCTGAGGTGCAGTGTGCCGTACATATTAAACTTTGATAATGAAATGTGATTAACAATATCAAAAACCAAAAATCTACTGATGAGTTGAGGTTATGTTGTGTTTGACGAATAGAGTGTAAACATTGCTGTTCCAAGAGGAATATTTGAAAAGAAACAAAACAAAAAGCAGAGTACTTTAATGATAAGGAAAAATCAAGATTTTTTTTTTCAAATAGCTGTCATAAAGGTATCTATTGTTCGAAGTGAATCATGAGAGACCCGTGAAGAAGCAGAGCTGATGAAGAGAATGAAGAAGGTGAGCGTGGATGGGGCCACGGGCACAAGAAGGTCCTTGTGACAGAGGACAGTGCTAGCAGGAAGAGGACACATTCACTATGCGTGTCGGCGGGAAACCGGGAGACGTGGCTCCATGCGATCAGAATTATTTCAGAAATTACTGGGTATTGCTTTGCCATTCTGTAAGGAGACTACAGGCAGCTCTGCCTCAGAATACGGGAGATCCGTGTCGGGTGACTTCACAGGGAGCCGTCGCTTTTAATAGCTGGACAAATGGAGACGACTTTCACTTACACTCGCCATAATAAAAACAAAACATTTGAATTTATTCTAAAAATGTTTTAATTTCCTTTCAAATGTGTGATAAAATTAATATGTATCATATCTTATAAATGGATGAGAAATTCAGTATTAGACAATGTGAGTCTTTATATCAGTTATGAACAAGAAGCCAGATGAATCATTTATCACAAAAATTTTCTCTTAATTACTATTTGGAAAAAAATATATATCATATTTGTTTTAATATATCATGGGATTAAACAGCATGTATTATTACATTATAAACTATTATTTTCTCTTCAATAATTTTTTTCTTTCTTTCTTTCTTTCTTTCTTTCTTTCTTTCTTTCTTT
>NW_004524582.1:4151370-4163950 GCF_000260255.1 Octodon degus
AGAATAATTATAAATATAATACTAAGATAGGCTTAAACAATTTGCCAAACAGCTCCACTTAACAAACCAGAAAGAGAGAGAGATACAGAGAGGCAGAGGTAGAGAAAGGTAGAGAGAGAGAAACAATCCTTTAATCCCTAAAGAATTTGCTATACCTCTAGAGGTTAGTTCAAAATCGAGATGTCATGCTGGAAAAATACACTACATTTACATTAAATATACAAATTGAATAAAAATACACTTAAAAAGAAAAATCGCCACATTGACTTTTTTCCCATCTGGATCATGACCACAGATACTGGGATAGACGTATGATTTCATAGGTGTCCCTAGTTCCTAGCAAGGACTGAGCACCAGAGCTAAATTCGAACTTAGTTTGTCACCAGAGTCATTGCTACAAATGAAATTTTGAACAGTTTCCTTTGAACATCATAGTGTCATTGAATAAACAGTTTACATACTCATGATTTTTTTATAAAACATTCATATATATTCAGATATTTTAAAAATGTGATTTGAAAATTGCAGCATAAAAATTCAGAGAAACCTCATTAATGATGCACTGAATTTTAGTGAATCAGTGCTGCATAGAGCACCCTAAATTCAATTGAGATCAATAGAAACCAAATTTGATTAGGATGAAATCAGGAGCTGGCTAAAGAGAAGGCAGAAAAGGAAAAAAGAGAACGAGTGAAAATTGGGACTGTGTAGGGCTCTGTGCTCCACGTGCACAAGCACAGCGGTGTGCAGCTGGCACTGGAGTGTGATGCGTAGCTGTGCAGACTGTGTAGTTGAGACAAATCTGCCACCTTACCTCCTCCTTTGTACCACTTGCCTGAGAAAAGTTGCTGTCACCTTGGTACAGGAGCCTCTAAGTGATATCAGTCCCGCTAAAGAGCACTTCCAGTGGAAAGATTTTCAGAAGCACTTCCTGACAGAGAACAAAAATTTCAAGAGCAGTCCTTCAGACAAGCTATTTCCTTTCATAAACAGAATGAATAAGCCAAGGTTTAATGGGTAAACATTATTTTCTTGGAACTGTGTCTGAGAATCCATACACTGTAGTAATGTCTTTCAATATACTTTTGTTCTGTTTTACATCAATGTAGTGCATTCTTTTTTCTTTTTCTTTTTTTTTCCAGAACCAGGGATTGAACTCAGACCCTTGAGCTTGCCAAGGAAGTGCTTATTCCACTGAGCCATCTCCCCGGACCCAATGTAGTGCCTTCTGTGTTGAATCTGTGCCACACAAAATCATATATATATATATATATATATATATATATACATATATATATATGATAGTTTCAATTCAATACACTGAAAAGTGAGAAAAGAAAGGGTAGTGGAAATGGAGATAAGGAGAATAAAGACAAGTCATGTACGGGAACCTGCTAATGTAAACGTTAGATGTCATAAAAATAAGCTCATATTAATACTTTTAATAATAATGGAAATGAGGAAAGAGGAAATAGATATCACAAGATGGAAGAGGAGATAGGAAAGAGAAAAAGAAATAATCAATTTGTGTCATGTATGTACCCACGCCCCAAGATGATAGTGCAATAACAAAATGCAAACATGCACTACTAATAAATAACACAAATAGATGATTGGCTTAGGAGGTTGAATGCTTTAATTTTAACCTGGAACACTTCAGTGTTTTAGGACATGTTTTTTTTTGTGTGTAATTTAGGTCAGTATTTGTAAATATTACTGGAAAATTGGTGAGAGGACATTTTTGTATTATCTATCTATCTATCTATCTATCTATCTATCTATCTATCTATTTATCTAACTATCCATCTACCTGTCTATTCATTTATCCCTTATCTACAAAATAACCAAAGCAGAAATGCTGTGAATATCACTACTAATCACTTCTTTTTATCATTCTATATCCTGTGAGGTCTTAATAATTCATCAAAATTAGTTTTAAATGCCCCACTTTTCTTGAGAAGAATATTCAGAGGTTTCATCTAAATTTTAAAAGCATATGCTAGCAATGCTAAAAGTGACAGTTTACTTAAGTATAGATGGGAGAAAATATGTCTTTGTTCTTATAATAACCTAATTAAATAATTTGAAAATATGGTTATTTTCATCAGATTCATGAAAATTACTTGTAAATTTAAATGCTTTTTTCAGTTAAAGTAACTTAACCAAAGAAATAACAGCATTGTTTCTTAAACAAATCTGAAGGGAAAGCAAAGGGAAAAAATTAAAATGATGAACTTATGCTCTGGTGAAAAAAAATGACACAAAACTCCTTTTAGATACTTCTGAAATACTTCTTTGGAGCTGAAACATAAAGCACAGCATTATTCAGCTATTTACAGAAATGTAGTTGTCCTGGATACATCATTCACAGTCAGGAAGTCAGTTTAAAATAAGTAATTTTCAGCAGGTTTGGTTCTTAGTAGAAGGTCTCTCTCTATTCTCAACTCAGATTGACTCTCTTCTTAGAAAGCAAAGCTTTTCAACCTTGCAGATCTTGTCCCTGTAGCTAAAGATCAACCACTTCCAATAAAAAAGGATTCACAGGAGTACTTCCCCATAGAGATCCAGGCAGCTTCAAGAGTAGTACTTCAAACAAGTAATTTACTTTCATAAACAGTATAAATAAAACAGAAATAGGAAGACATTCACAGACTTACAGCATTTTCCTTTTTATAACACTCTGGATATTTTGTTTTATTTTATATAAGAAATCTGTGGCTGTTGTGAGCTGCTCTGTCTCGGGGAGGTCCCTAAGCTGTTCAGGTATATTTCAGATAAGTCAAGTTGTACTCCCCATTGGATGCTTTATTTAAGATATTGCCTCAGAATTGTAGTTTTCCTTCTGAATGATTATAAATTGGTAGTTGTTGAGGATACAACTACTTTAAAAGATTATAATACTAATGGTTTGTTATTAATTATCACAACATTGACCAAAACATTACATTCTTTGCATACACACATCATTTCTGTAGTATATTTTGGTAATTTACCTGAATGACTTCAATAAGCACTCAGCATGTTAATGTATATTTTAAATCCTTTAGTATGATAGCATAGTGTTTCCTAAACTCACAACTTAATTTTTGCAGAGCATCACTTGGGGCTTACATTAATTTTATAAAACTCTTATAAACACTCATCATTAACAACTTTCTTCAAGAAAAAAAAATGAAGCAAATGACAAAGAAAAGTAAACATCTTTACTCATTGCCACTAATAGTTGATTGTAGATCTCTGACTAAAGCTAAGGTCCAAGTTAAGCATCCTTCTCCTAATGCTTTGTCTTTAGGGACTTAACACAGATCGCAGTATGTCTACCTGTAGTGGGATTCATAACGACAAGTTTCAGCTACTAAGTCATCCAAGCAGAAATAATCCTTGACTTCATCTCCTCTTAAGATTCCAAAGCCTTGTGTCATATAAAACTTCAATACTCCATAATAGTACTGAGTTATCAGTACAACTGGCAATTGTCTAAAGTTATTGCCTTGAGCCTTTTACAGCTCAACATATTAATATAGCTTTACTTTATATACCTTATGGTTACACTTTTCTGCTGGATGATTTCGACAAAGTTAAAGCAAGACCTACATAACTAAAAGTGTAACCTTTGTTATCTGATAAGGTCAATCAAATCCCCTCAGGATTTACCATGGACCATGTACAACACCTTGTGACTCTTGTCAGTGTCCGCCATCTGAATGACCATTTCATGCAGAAGATGTAGCACAGCGATAATGTGAAGAGGAAACAGGTCCTGAGAGAAATTCCCAGCAACAATCAAATAGAGAGAAGGGAAGAGAAGTCATTGTTTGACCAACTTACTCTCTGTGAAAGCCTGAGAGAATTTTTTTCTTTAGAATAACTATGAAGAAGACAACAATATACAACGCATTAATTATTGTAACTGTCTTACTAACCTGTTTTGAAATTGTTTCATTGCTATTTTATCTTTTATTCTCATTAAAATAAAAAAATTAAAAAATTAATAAAAAAAATTCCTAGGGCAACCCTAACAAATATTTTTCTGCCCCCCAAAAAAGCAAAACTTCAAAACATCATTTTAAACATTTGAATTAACTGGAAAATTCAGCTACTTCAAAGTAAGCTTATGTTTGTATGTTTATATACATGTGCATCTCTCTCTCCTCCTCCTCTTTCTCCCTCACTCCCTTTTCATTTGTCCCTTTCCCATCCTCTTCCTCTTCTTTCTCTTCCCTCTCCCTCTCTCCCCTTCTATTTTATTGTTGCTGGGAATTGCTCTCAGGGCGTCTTTCCTCTTCACTTTATCACTGTGCTACAACTTCAGTACGAAAAACGTGTACATTTTATGCCAAGTACAAATAAGAAAAAGTTCTGATAAATTGAATTAGCATCTCCATTATTACTTCAAAAAATTAGGCTCTTTATCTATCTATATATCTATCTATCTATCTATCTATCATCTATCTATCTATCTATCTATCTATCTATCTATCTATCTATCATCTATCTTACACTTCTGTTCTCCTGCTCTGCCCAATTTACTTCACTTTCACTATCTTTTCTCTGCTTGCTAAGAGACAGATCTTGTGATATGTCATCCACATTCTCAGAAAAGTTTAAAATAATTGTATCCAGAGAACCTAACAACCAACATGAATGCAGCATTCTTGAGCATAGTATAAATTTGTGCATTCCAGGGCCGACCAAATAGCTCAGAGGATTAAAGCTCCTGCAAGCAGGCGCAGGGGCCAAGGCTGCATCCTGGGGCCCACAGTGCCAGCCTCACTCCTGGAACATGTTGAGAGGTGAGTGAGACTGGGTGTGGTGGCGCACTTCTGTAGTCCCAGCACTTGGGAGGCTGTAAATAGGTGGGTCACTGCAAGTCCAATCTAGTAGTGCGACTCTGAGCACCCTGTAGACTCATCCCTAAAAAACAGAAAAAAATAAAATAAAATAAATAAATTTGTGCATTCCTATAAAATTTTGTTTTAAATGAATCTAATTCTGTTTATCCTTTAGCATTTTTTCTTCTTTTATATTATTGCTGAAGGAAGTATCAAACCGGAACAGAATAATGCATTTTCCTTCTGCAACCCAATGAAGATAATAAAAAAGCACTTATTTGAAAAGAAACAGCGCCATAGGAAAGAAGCAGCTGCTAGTCCAAGTGAGCTCACCAGCACATTGTATGGGTGCCTCAGCCACACATCTAAATGCCAGTGCAGTGAAGACAGGTGAACTTAGGAAAACATGGTGAAGTAGATGGCCTCGATGTCTCTCTCCACTTTAAACATTAGTTCACATTCAGACTGACTTTAACAATCTTCTTTGAGGACAGATTTAGATTAGTTCTTTGTGACCTAACATATGATTAAAACTTCATCATAATTTGATAAGCCTTTAATTACCTCTGCAGAAACATTAACTGAAAATATCACCACACCTGGATAGCTATTCTTTCTTAACATCAAGAAAATAGCTTATGGCATTTAAGCTTTCAGTTCACATTAAATAGATATGTGCATACCTGTAATTTTAAGATGAATCTAGCTATAGCGCACAATTTTATTATGCTTAATAAATAAAAATAGTTTCTTTTGGCTTGTTTAAAATGATGGTGAGTTAGACTGTACAGAGAAGGCAGTGCCAGGTGCCAAAACCAGGTGTGATTTAGTGGTTTACAGGTAACATAACAAAGAGAAAGATACAAAATGGCTATCCCCAGTATCCCCAGCAAGATTTTTTTTTCTTTTTTTTTTTTTTCTAGTACTAGGGACCTTGCACTTGCCAGGTAGGTGCTTATACCACTGAGCTATAGCCCCAGAACCCCCAACAAGATTTTTTTTAAAGCTCCAAAATGCTTTAATTTTATCTACAAACCTCATTTCCAAAATAAAGATATCCTTAATGTGTTATATATTTTTAAATAATATGTATGTTAAATAATTAATTATATTTCATACTTTATCCAGCATTTCACATGAAAATCTACCTTAACATTAAGTAATAAATAATGCAATGTATTCTTTTCTTTCTGAATGTTTTCTTTTTATAGCGGTACAGTGAAATATTTGATCTATATCAAAACTAAAATCAAAATCATGCTGAAAGACATTGATTTGTATTCAATTTGATGAATATAAACTTAGTCAACATAAATAAACACTCTGAATAATTTTTATGAGGATCTTTACTTGGTATACAGGAAAGAATTCCCCTAAATAATGCTACATTTCACAATTTCATAATTTAGTGAACATGTTGCTTTTGATTTGTAAGCAAATATAATTCTAGTATCATCATTTGTTGTAAAAAAACAAGCCAGTTTCATATCCTGCAGAAGTACATATGAACAGAAGAACTGAAAATATCCAGCAAGAATGCTGTGATAGGGTTAATGTTTCACTTTACATTTGATAAAATATCACTTATTTCATCTTGAAAGTTCAATATGGTGAAAGGAATTAACATAAGCTGTAAATTGGCTGTTACATTTTCTTTCTTTTCCCTCTTAGTACATTGCAGCACATGGGCTCTTATGGATCTATTTTAATTTGAAATATTTCATGTTTTAAAAATCTTACAATATGTATTTAACCTTCTACCTAGTCGGTGTCACATATAATCGTTGCCCTGTGTAAAACTAGCAGCTTCCTTAACAATATTATGTAATGAGATTGATCTCAGTTGCCCTGAAGTCAACAGCTTTGGATTCTTTATTCATCAAGATCTATTCAGTTTTTCCAGGAGAGTACAGACTGAACTGTAACAAAAACCTCTTGCAAATAAGAATGACATATATATCATATCTTCATGAAATAGAAGCTTAAATCTAAAACACCTTCTGTTTTTTGTATAAAATGTGTTACTATTCAGGGAAGAGAGTTTTTTTTTTTTTCCCTAGTATTCATACACAGAAAAATATATATAGACTTATTTCCTTCGACACTTATATATACAATGAAATCTTAAATTCTACAATGATTGAAGAGGTTACTTCCCTAAAGAGGTGTATAAAGGGCTGATTTTCTAAAATGATGCATATCGGCAACAACAGAAATGTTCTTGTTTCTGTTCTTTTTCCCCGGTATTTTAGGGAAGGGTCTACAGAGTGTTCAGGGTCTCACTAGTATATCGTACTCATGTATGGTACTCTCCTGTTCACAGCCTCCCAAGTGCTGGGATTACAGCAGGCGCCACCACACCCAGTCTCAATTGCCATCTCAGGGCATGCTAGGAGCAGGGCCAGCACAGCAGGCACAGGGGATAGAATCTCGGGCCCCTGTGCCAGCTTGCAGGTGCTTTAATTCACTGATCTGTTTGGCTGACCCTCAGATGTGTTGATAATGTTGAAAAGCATTGTTATCAAAGATACAATTCTATGGGGGCCGGGGAGATAGCTCAATAGAATAAGGGCTTGTCTTGCTTGACAAATACAAGGGCCTGAGTTCAATCCCCAGTTCTGCAAAAAATCACATGGTATCTTTTCAAATACCAGTCAAACTGCACAACTAATGTTTCGTGTAAAATGATAAATGATTTTGTAAGTAGCTTTTGTGGTCAATGGATGTAAGTAGAGACCATACTCTTAAGTGAAATAAATTGACCCACATGTGTAAACACTGTATTGTCTCCTCAGTGTGAGAACCTGAAAGAGAAAATGGAATCTGAAGAGTACAATACACGCTGGGAAAAGGAAATTATTTATTCAAAAGGAAAGAGTTATTGAGTTGAAGAGAAGGACAGGAGAGGGAATGGGGGGAAGAAATTTATCTACGTATGCAAGCAGGACAGTTTGGACAACTGGACTGTGTATTTCTGCTGATATATAGAAAGAGGCAGATAACAATTTGTTTTGTGTCCTTTTTTCAATTGTTTGTCCTTCTTCTCTTCTTAATTTCTTGCATATTTCTTTGTTTTTTTTTCTTTCTTCTTCCAATTTTACATACACCTATGTGGTAATACAAATAACTGGTTGGAAGACAACACTGTGTATGACAAGTGCTGTGAAAACCATTATTTTGTAAAGCGAAATTCTGAATCACTGATAATTTTTATGTTTTAATACTATTTTGTACTCTCTTTAAAAAATAAAGAAAAATTCAAAAGATAATTCCACAGCATAGAAATACTATGTAAATAATATTTGCAATATTTGGAACTATTATTGAGCTAAATCTATCCAGTAAAACTTTGTAGAAATCTGTTACTCTCACCTAATAGTTTTGTAGAACTTATGCTTTAAAATATCATACTGAAATATTGCTCACCATGAGTTTTCTGTTGAACATAATATCTTAAATATAGGAGACAAAATAAATTTACTACTGTAAATTAATTTAATTTACTTACTAACCATTATGCACAAACCAGTGGGATTTAAGGAACATAATATTAGTTTCTAAACAGCTGAAATATCTGGAAATTCATAATATGGTTTTCATACATGTGATTTGGCAAATACTTGGCAGCCTTTGGTTAGTTTTATCCAAAAGCGAAAGGCAACAAAGTGTATGTGCAAAGGACATTTGAGAAAATTAAGATATTTTTAGTGCAGGCCAGTGATAATTACCCTCTCAACTGTATATAGTCATAGATACAGTTATACATCTAGATAAGTAAGTCCATAGATAAATCTATATCCACATGCTTACAGATTTTTAGAAGAGAAACTGAGATCTCTCAAATTATTATGCCTATGGTCTCCTTTTCCACCCTGGATTGTTGCGAAGCATTTTATGTTAGGAAATGGCAGCTAAGGTAAATTATTTTCAAAAGGCAGAATGGACTGAAGAACATTCCTGCTTGGCTTATGAAATCTAAAGGTAGAAAATTGTCATGTGTAACTCTCTGACCACCAGAGGCAACTTAAAATGATGTCCTGCTGCTGCAGTAACTATGTTTCCATGAAGGCAATAAATATCCCTTCATCCTTGTTGTAATAGCTATATTTTTCACTAGAATATTGTATTAGCATTGCTTATATTTAAATGTAGTCAAGAAAATACATATTTTTACCTCTGATACCTAGCTAATATATTTAAAGGATTCAAACAAAAACACAAGCACTTTTTCTCCACATTCTCAAAACTAGAAAATTCTCAGCCTTGTACATTGTTACCTTTTATTATTCTTATATCATAAAATTTGTATTTCACCCGTGTTGCTTCTTATAATAATATTTGTAACTAAATACATATGAAAATATTTAACCAGGGATGTAATTACTTTGTTGTTTTACATAGTGGCTTCCTATTTGCATATATTTGCCTGTTCAAGCAAAGTAGAACAAATCACCAGGAAATTATCTTATTTGTTAATTCACTCAAAGTAGGAAAAGATTATACATAATTCTTACAAAAAGTCTTGGAGCTGAAGCATCGTGGTTCTCACTTCTAATCCATGCACTTGAGAAACTGAGACAAAAGATTTTTGAGTTAAGAGTCCCCAAGTTGTTCCTGGGCAACATGACTAGAAAAACCTTTCATCAAATCACAAAAGATTTTCAGTTAAATTAAAAACAACAACAACAACAAAAAAAATGAGACATGTACTTCAGTACTAATGTCTGTGGGTCTCATTCCCAGCAGCGGGTAAAAATAATGTTTTCACTAAGCTCAATGGGATAATAAGTTAGTTTTATTATGCAGTGAGATTGTGGCTTTCATGTGTCAGAGAATCCAAAAATTTCTTCTCTCACATTTTTAAAACTTTAAAACATTATTTATTTATTTATTTGGTACAGGGTCTTACTACTCAGCTTGAATGCATAATGATTCTCCTCTCTCAGCCTCCCCAGTGATGGGTTTACAGGCGTGCACCACCATGCTCGGTTGCTTTGGCCACACAGCATGCCTGGGGTTCTGGGACCAGCATGGCATGAGGTACTGGGGATCAAACCCAGTTCCTTACACTTACCAGGCAGGCACTTAGACCACCAAGCTCTCTCCCCAGACACTTTCTCTCACATTTTTCATACTTAGATATATTGTTATTTTCAGTTATTTCTCCATTGCTATTTATGTATAAAAATATAATTTTTCACACCCTTGATTTATATTATAATCCATATGAATTGTTAAAGTAATGATATTTTCTCAGAAAAAATTAGCATTAAAGTGTTAAGAACCATACATTAATAATTTTATTTAGTTTCTATGAATATTTAAACGTGAAAGCAATTACTTTATTATCTGTTTCTATAGTCAATCTTTAAATAATAGCTTGCAATAACTCGGTTTCTCATATAGGAGAATACAGGTAATATTTAATTTTCTCTGACCTTTCACTTAATACTATGGTCTCAATATCTATCCACTCCCCCCAAAAAAGGCTCAAATATCTTTTATTACATATGGCTTAATAAAATTGCATTTCATAGGGCCAGGGAGATAGCTCTGTAGAATAAGCACCTGCCTGGCAAGCGCAGGGTCCTGAGTTCAATCCCTGGTACCACACACACACAAAAATTACATTTCATTGGTTTTTGGGGCCTCTTATGTCTTTGATGAGAAGTTCAGTAATAAAAAAGTAAGATAAAGGCCAACTTTTTAGAGCAAAAAAGAGGAATAACAAGGAGAGAAGGTGATCAAATAGGATCAAGATATGTTACTTATGTACCAGTTCCCCACAGATATAATACCTTGCATTTCAAAGGCATATCAAGAAAATACTCAATTATTCTACCTTGCGTACAATCTCAGTGTGTATTTATTAACATATATCTGTATTTCAAAATGTGTTTTAATTTTATGAGTGCTTTGTCAAATTGCATTCTCTATTTAACCATTAATAATTACAGTGTATTCTTTGTAATTAATAATACATATCAGACTTCAAAATTCTTTACATTCTCAGAGCTGTGGTTCTGTACTTACATTAATGTATTGTGAAATTTCAAAAGTCTTATTTGGTTCACACTGTTGTTCAACTAAAAATAGTGTAATAAAAACAGCTGTGAACTTGAAAAGCAGAAAGTTTTCAGAACTTACTGGTTGTTCTCGGAGGAGTTTTTCATTCTCTGTCCCTATCCAGTCCCGCTTCTCAAAGCCTTTTTCATCTCTGTAATGATTTCTCAGTTTTAAAACCAAAACTACTCACAGGACAGAAGCAAACTTTCTAGCACTTTCTTATTTGGTTTATCTTTTAACATTTTGCCTTCTTCATTTACATTGCCTATTTTCCAGATTAGCCATTCAAATTTGTCCTTGAGGCACAAGAAACCCTTCTCCACAATTCCCTTTATGGAAAGAGAAGGGAAGAAAAAAAGCTATGCTGTTTTCCCTGAGATCAGTATTATGGGAGAAAAACAGAAGTTAATCAGAGTCCAAGTCAAGATGTAGCTAAAATTGAGGATGAGTAGGCAAGTTGAGTAAGCTACAGGGTCCCCTGTGATGTTCCAGTCATTCTACATTATAGAGAGAGAAGGTCCAATCCTTTTATTTGTTCTCCACATTATCTCCAAGCAGGCACTTTGTGAAAAACCTACAACTAAAAATAGACCATTTCAGACTCTAGCCATTTATCTACCATGAATGGTACTCTAACTGACGTTGTCATAGATCTAGAACTTGGATGACAGTTCACATGCTAGTGAAAGGATGAATCTGCTAATGTTCTCCTCATATTCTCTCCCTTTTCTCCTTTTCTAATCAGTCATCAAACTGATCATCTTTCAACAAATGCATCTTTAAACGTTTATCAACATATTATCTTCCTCCATAAAATGTCTGTGGCATTCATATAAAATATACAATTTATGGAGGGTGCCCTGCTACTATGTTTATAGTAGGTTCATAAATATAATCTCATGACAAAAGAGAACTTTTATAATTTCATCACCTAGAACACTGACACACTAAAATTATAGGTCTTCAAATTGAAAATCAAGTGTTTTCTACTTTTGATTTTCTGATTTTCTACATTATCATTTAAATCTGCTTCTCTTCGATTCACAACTCTTCATCAAACTCCACTTGAATATTGCTGTAGGTTTGCTCAGTGCACCTTAAAGGAAGTCATAGAAAAGACATCCTTCCATATACTTTATTTTCCTAAGCTCCCAAGAGAAACATAAAACTTAGTGAATTTAGTTTAGAACTGAGATTCAATCATGAAAGTTTGTCATAAGCTGGTTTAACAAATGTATCCCCACTCTATAAGTAAAATTCAAATCAAATAATATCTACATGATTAGCATTTTAGCTACTTTAAAAATAGTTTGATTAAAAACTGTATAAACCATCTGGGGATATAGCTTAGTGGCATAAGTGTGCTTTTCTTTGTGTTTCTTTTTCATTTTTTATTTTTAGTCTATTTGGTACAGGGTCTCACTACACAGCATGAACTTGATGTGATCCTGCTGTTTTCAGCCTCCCCACTACTGGCATTACAGACATGCACCACCTCTCCTTGTCGCTGTGGTCAGCTCAGTGCACCAGTGGGCTGGGCTGGAGCTGCATGTGGTGCCAGGGATTGAACCCTGGTCCCTGAGTTTGCCTAAATGGGTGCTTAGTCTGCTGAGCTATCTTGGTGGTCCACAAGAGTCTTCCTGACAAGTGCAAGGTTCTGAATTGGTTTCCCAGTTTAATAT
>NW_004524582.1:4164450-4165364 GCF_000260255.1 Octodon degus
TTTTTCTTTTTTTGGCAATACCGGGATTAAACTCAGGTGCTTGCACGTGCCAGTGAAGCGCTTATTGTACTGAGCCATCTCCCAGGCCCCCATGCATATATTCTAATTTTATTTAATTATTTCATTGTATTATTGAATTTCTGCCAACCTGAAAAGTTTTCCACAGTATTTGTTGTTTATTATCCACTTGTCATTTAAGAGAAAATCAACATCTGTCCCCTGCTCTATCATTACATTTGCTGTCTGTACATTGGGTACTCCTGCCCTACGCCCCACCAGTTATCTAATAAATCTGTTTATAATCAATTGCAGAATTCCTGACAGTATAAATTGCAAATCATCTCACCTCAACCTCCCAGTGTTCTGGGATCACAGACAAGCACTGCACAGCGCAGTCTACCTGTTTCTTTCTGAGCGTCTAAGATGTTCTCTGAGGAGTGTTTTCCCAGTTTATGACTGATTTCGTGTTAGCTCCTCCAGAATAAAAGTTTCATGTGGTTCCCTCCTACCACTTACCCTCAAATTGCTTGTTTCTTAAGATCTATGGAGAATTTAGGAAGCTGACATTTTAGAGTGAACTGCAAGGAAAATTTCAATGTATTTTCTAAATTTTGAGAGAGAGGACTCTTAATGCATTCAAATATATGTTTTTCTGTGCACTCTATTACTGTGTGCTATGATAGGCACGCAAACTTGCATTTTGTTAGAATATTACAAGTTATTATGTACTTTGGACTTTTACATTTGTATGATTATTCTTAAACTCTCTAACCTTTCCCAGCTCTGTTTTTTGGTTATGATGTTCAGAAAGGCAAATGTATTATTTAAAATTTTGTGTTCATGGAAATTTTTTTTTCATATTTTTAAGAGTATTTAAGGGCTGGAGAGATGGCTCAGTGGTCTAAAGCACCTAC
>NW_004524582.1:4165734-4176302 GCF_000260255.1 Octodon degus
AATAAATAAATAAATAAAAATAAATAAATGTTTAAAAAAAATAAATAAAGAGTATTTAAAACTTCATGTATTTGTCTAAGAAGAGGATTCTAAATTAGTAGTGTGCTTTGTAATATATCATATGATACATAATTCTGTAGTAAAACTCCATTTTCATACTGCAAACAGTAAAGAAACAACAAAGATTAAGCCCAAAATCATTTACATAACTTTTGAACATTGGAACGTATAATTTCCATCATATTTGACTATTTTAAGATATACAGCTCATATTTTATTTTGCACATCATGAAACAAAAACAAGAAAGCTCATTGCAGGGACCAGGGAGATGGCTCAGTGGAATAAGTGCTTCTGTGGCAAGTACAAGGGCCTGAGTTCAATCTCCGGTTCTGAAAAAAAGAAAAAGAAAGAAAGAAAGAAAACTCATTGTAGGTGATTAAACATAACATCAACCTAGTGAAAACTACAATGTCAAGAAATACACTGATTTTTGAAGTGGTATATAGACAGTTATTTGGCATATCACATGTGGGTGTAGAATAAAAATACAAATAATAAGATTTTACAACATCAATACATATCATTTAAATTACTTTGCATAATAATTTAAAATACAGATTATTGTCTCTTAATCCATCCTAAGAGGAAATTAAATTATATACAGTACAATATTTCCCTTTGCAAATCTATTCAAGTATACAGAAGAATAAGCCAGTTCTTAGCTTCATTAAGCTTTCCCTACACTTGTGTAAATCTATCTATATCTCAGGAGCGTGGGGATGAAATGAATTTGAAAAAAAAAAAATGTACCAGAGCTAGTTGTCTAGAAAAGAGGGATGAAATTATATTCAAACATCTTGTGACTTATAATAGCGTTGTTAAAATTATAGTGAATGTATATTTAATGAGTAAAATAAAATATATGATGGTTTCTGTTGTAAAATATATACCATAGACACTCACTGGATATGCAAGTTCTAACAAATCATTTTATTTATTTATTTATTTATTTATTTATTTATTTATTTATTTATTTATTTATTTATTTATTTATTTATTTTTAATGTATTTGGTCATTACAGGGTCTCACTACTCAGCTCAGATTCCTGGTGATATTCCTGCTATCAGCCTCCCTAGGGCTGGAATTCCAGGTGTGCACTACCATGCCCAGACTCTGACTAGGTCAGCCTGCCCTGAGGGTAGAGCTGGCAAGTCATGTTGTGCTGCGGAAGGAAGTGCTGTCCCTGCAATTGTCTAAGCTTGCCTAAGCAGGCACTTTAGACTGCTGAGCTATCTTGCCAGCCCACCATTTGATTTTAAAAATGCATTTATTAATTTTTTCATATCTCTAAGCAAGCAAAAATCAAAATGGTTTCCAAACTCATAAACACTTAATTATAACTATTTTGAAGATGCAAAACATTGCAGTAAGCTGAAATTGTTAATTGATTTGAAAAAAATGTAAATCACTAAAGTTTGAAAAGAATTATGTGCTATCTGGCACTGCCTCGTATTTGTCTTTTGGGTTGAAAGTGAGGAGAAGATGAGCTTACTACTGAAGGAAACCACAGAAAATAAAATATATTGACATATTATCCAGTTAATGCTTGCTAGATTTACAAAAAAAAAAAAAAAAAAGGATTATTTTTTCAGTATTGACTTAAGAGAAAAACTTTCTCTGTAACTCATCTTGGTTTGCCTATAATTCTTACCCCCCAAAAATTCAGGCAATATAAACAATCAATACGTTGGATAAAGCACTAGATGTAGCTTTCTCTATTAATTTTGTTTTATTTAATTTTTCATGCAGTTTTTACTATATTACTACAATTATATTTCACAAAGTCGGTAGCTTATGTTAAAAGAAAATCATCAGATAGTTCAGATTTGACAAAGATTGACAAAATATCTTATTCAAAATTGCAATTCTCTTGGGGCTGGAGAGATGGCTCAGTGGTCTAAAGCACCTACTTGGAAAAAGCTTGGCAAAGCACAGGGACCGCGGTTCAATCCCCCCAGCACCACATGCCAGCAAGCCCCGCCCCCTGGTGGGCTGAGCTGGCCACACACACACATACACTAAATGCAAAATAAATAAAATAAAATAAAATAAAATGAAAACTTGCAATTCTCTAATAGAGTGCCTAAAATCTGCAATAAATACTAGCAATTATGAAATATGCGCATTACTCATGTCTCATTGAATGGCTCATGATTATTACTTTTCATATCTGACCTAAGGTATGAGCAATTTTAATTCACATGGTTCAGAATGAGTCCCTGATGTACATACACTGTGGCCAGATTTGATTATGATGTCCTCTGTTTCAGTTTGCAACCCAAATCATAGAAAGAATTAAAGACCTGAAGTACTACTCTAATTTTAGCATGGTTATCATATCCCAAAAATCAGTTGAGGTAACTTATCATCCTCTCTTTAAAGAAATTAAGGAGGTAAGCCAGGGAGAAAGCTCAGTAGAATGAATGCTTGCTGGCAAGTTCATGGTCCTGAGTTCAATTCCTGATACCACAATAAATAAATAAATAAAATAAATAAAAAAGAATTTTGTAACAGGCCAAATAGACCAGCAGATTAAAGCTCCTGCAAGCAGGTGTAGGGGCCTGGGATTCAATCCCTGACCTGCTATGCCAGCCTTGCCCTCGGGGCATGCTGAGAGGGCAATTGAGACTGGGTGTGTTAGCCTTATCCTGTAATCTCAGCTCTTGGGAGACTGTAAATAGGTGGATCACCACAAGTCCAATCTAGTAGTGAGACCCTAAGTATCCTGTAGACCTTTCCCTAAAATAATACCCCCCAAAAATTAAAGAGGCCCATTAATTTGATTATAAAACATTGTATAATTTTTTTTGAAAACAGCATGTGTCTATGTATGTATTTATGAAGTATAGTAGAGTTTGCTTTATAGTTTTTAATGAGACCTGGTACAAATATCTTATTCTTAGGATATTTTCTTCTGAATATTATTACATAGAAGAGATCATTCAAAAAAGTCTTATTTGTGAATCAAAAAAACATAAAATTTTAATGCTTAGCTATTCAAACATTGACATAATATTGACAAAAGATCAAAGCAATTTTTGTCAAAAACAATAAGTTCAGCTGTGCAGACCAAACATCTCCCTTACATTACAGATTTGGTTTTCAATGGAACAGAGTTTTTAAAAGGAACTAAGGAATCATATATTCTATTACATAAGATGCTATTTATTATTCTTTTACTAAGACTAAATTACTGCAAGTACATATCAAATGCATACAAATACAAACAGACATATTTTTTAAAATACTCTCTGAGATATTAAGCTTAACAGCCTCTGTTACAGGGTAATAATATCATTAAGCTGCTCTTTTGGATATTTAACAACTAAAGTTTACTGACCAAAAATTAGAGAGATCAGTGGGCTAAAAGGATAGCCAATACGTTGGCTCTAGCCCTTCATGGTCAGTGAGGACTCATGACATAAGAGAATTTCTGCTGTGACATCCTATAACTAAGTGGTGTCCCAAATTTTCTGATCAAGGAGATTATGGGGCCACAGAGGAAAGTGGTTGATGATGTATAATGTTTCTAAGGAGAGTCACCTTGACAGAAAAACTTCTCTCAAGCTTTCACAGAGAGCACATTGGTCAAACAATGGCCATGACTCATCCAGATGAATAATGCTGACAAGGTGCTGTACATGGTATACATGGTTCCAGGCTAAATACTGAGGAGATTTGAATGACCTTGTGATACAGCAAAAGTTACATTTCTAGTTATATAGTTCTTGCTTTATCCTGGTCTTAACCATTCAACAGAAAAATGTAACCATGAGGTATTAAAAATAAAGCTATTAATATGCAAAGGTATAAAAGGCTCAAGTCAACAACTTCTGACAATTGCCAGTTTTGCTGATAACTCACTACTACTATGGACTGTATTAGGTTACTTTGCTGAATTCAAGTAGCTACAATCTTTGGTCTGACATCAAGTATGAAAAGGTCCTTTAAAAACTTCTCCAAATACAGCTTCCTTAACTGAAAAAAAAAAAAAAAAAACTTTCCTCCTTTATACTGTAAGTGTCTCATCTTGTTTTGCAGAGACAGAAATCAACTATGGCCAATATACAATTATATTGATAAATGATTCAGCATGGATGACTTTTTGGAGCAAAAATATGAATTTTTTTATCAATATTCAATTTTGCAGTATTAGGAGATGGGGCTTTGGAATGTGGAGACATGTTGAGAGTATCTTACTCATAAAAAGGACAAAAGATTTTACAAACACAGTCCCATAGAGATCTTTTATTAACCAAGGGTAGTCACAGCCAGCAAAGTTCTTATTGTTGTTGGACCTGGAAATTAGACATTGCCAGATACTGAATTTGTCAGAGTCTGGAAATAGATCTTCCAGATTCTAGAATGGTGAGGAGAAAGAAATTCTGATATGTACTTGTTATCTAGTCCACAGTGTTACAGGAAAAGAAAAAAGGTGGCACTTGTATTAATCAATTTTACTGTTTCTGGATGCACATCCAACACTGACAAATAAAAGTGGGCATGATTTTCTACAGTTCACGGTTTTGAGACATTTCTTCTTTTGTGTGCTAGCTTTAAGGTGGAAGCAGTGGAGAGGAACGCTAACCATTTCAGGGCAGCAACAAAAGCAGAGCAAGGGAAATGTCAGAATGAAGGACACGAGGCGACAGACACAGAATCCAAGAACACGCCCTCGTGCCCCATGCATAATACCTACAGTCTGTGCCCCTGACCACTCCATTGACCAAGCCAATCGAGCTTACACTCCTCTATAACTACCACAAACAAAAACGGGCTTTTTATAAATTACGTTTTAAACTTAAGTGCCACTTTTAGCTGCATGTAACTAGGAAATTAATTGCCATGGGTCAAGTTAAGCACTATGTTTAAGGTGTCATTTGTGAATATTATGTAAGTTTCATCTTTAATCAGCAATCGAGATAAAACAGTATGGAGTTTATGGATACCTACAAATTATTTTACTTTTTACTTGGAAAAGGAAATTTATTATTTTTAACATTCTTACTCTTCTTTTTCTTGTTACATATTGAAATTTTGCATGTTTGAATGTGTTTTTTTTTTTTTTAAGCAGAGATGATCTGTTATCTTTTAAGAAGTTTTGACACAGAGAAGAAAATGCTACTTTTAACTAACTGTGTTACATAACAGCAATTACTCCTAGTATTTTTAGACATTATTCATCTATAACATAAGAAATTTGCAACTTTTATTTTTATATTTAGTACGAGGTCTACGGAATCTCACTACACAGAATCAGACGTGATTCTCCTGTTTTCAGCTTCCCAAGTACTGGGTTTACAGGTGCGTGTCAACACACTCAATCTCAATAGCTGTCTCAGTGCGCCCTGGGGTCAGGGTCATCCTGGAAAGCCATTAATTGAACCCTGTCCCTTGTGTCTGTCTGCCTAAGCAGACATTTTAAGCTGCTAAGCTATTTGGCTGGGCCAGAAATTTACAATTTTTTTGAAATTATTTTTCTCTTTACAATTCTGTAACATCTTATGGATTTGTTTTGATTCTTTAAGTAGTAGCGAGTCATTGAGAATCCCTTGGAAAAAGTGCATTTTCTTCCCTTGGATCTATATTTTTGTTGTTTTTTACCTTAATTATCTGAAATACTGAAATGCTTAATAATTAGTAGATACTATTTGATCAGGTTTGAAAAGCAATGCATTTTCATTACTTCAGTTTCTACCTATACGCCTAAGAATACTAATGTTTTTCTGCTGCTAGCCAGACTTAACTCCAGAAATGTTCCTTCCATATTTTGAGTGGCAGAAGTCTTCTAATCATTGTGTATGGACTAGGTCAGCTTATGTCTCATTCTATCTCACTTTTTTAAATTTCAAAAGTCATTTAATTTGAAATATGTAATATAAAGCAAGCATTTCTCAATTCATTTTGTTTAGTAATCATATTGATAAAATTAAGGGAAGCATTTTCCATGGTACAAGCAGCAACATTGCACTTGTTCATTTTACAGCAAAAGAAACCAACAACAGACTGAAGAGACACGAAATGGGAAACAACATCACCAGCTGTTCTGCAAAGACAACTAACATCTAGAATACAGAAAGAACTCAGTAGAAATCTGATCCCCCCAAATGTAAGACATGATCCAAAAATGGGCATCTGAAATCAACATTTCTCAGATGAAGAAGTACAAGTAGCAAATAAATATATGAAGAGAATGTTCAATATCACTGGTTGTTCAAGAGCTTCAAAATAAAACACTGACATTCCATCTCACTTCAGAAAGAAGGGCTATCAAGTTAACCAATAACATATGCTGGTGAGGCTGTTGGGAAAAAGGAAAATTTTCCATAGCTGGTAGGAATATAAATTGGTAGAACCACTGCAAAGTGGAGATACTTCCAGAAACTAAACTAGAGTCTCCATTTTCATCTAGATGTCCTCTTTATGGGTATCTTTCCCCAAGATATGCATCATACCACAGTGACACATGCATATCCATTTTTACACTAGCACAATTTATAATAGTGAAACCTTGGAAACACCCCAGAAGCTCATCAAAAGACAATTGAATAAAGAAAATGTGATACTGATATACAGTAGAGTACTACTCTTCCATAAAGAATATATTTTAGTCCTTTGTAGGCAACTAGGTGAACCTTGAGACCATAATCTTAAGTAAAATAAATTGGACACACAACTTTAAATATTGCCATATTCCTCTTTTGTAATAAATCTAAAGAGTAAATAAAGAGCTTAAAGGATAAAGGATACTAGGAAGTAGACGGAATGTGTGGGAAAGAGAGCAAAAGAGGACATAGAGGAGGAAAAGGAAGAAAAATGGACAAAGAAAATTGAAGGAAAAAATATGAAAACAATCTTCTATAAATGCAAGGGGAAGAAGTCTTGAAGGAAAGGGAGGATCTCAGCCTGTCCTGAAGAAATGATAGTCATGTATACTTCCAAAATTAAAAAACTGAGACTTAAAAGAGGATAAGATTTCATTCAGAGTCAGAAATTACATTTCTTGTTATACAGGACTGGCTTTATATTGGTCTTAACCATTCAACATAAAAGTATAAAAACAAGGTATAAACTATTATGCACTACTGGACTATATTGGATTAGTTTGCTAAATTCATGCACCTACAATATATAAAAGAAAATGGAATAACCATCTCTGACAAAACTAAACAAAAAAGTGGACATAAATGAAGGACCACTTTGTATCTACATATATAAAATAGGATAGATATACAGCTACTTTCTCTTAATTCAATGAGAAGAAAGATTTGTACTAATAGTGTTTTCACAGGATATCATGTCTGCAGATTGTACTAGGAATAACCACTATGAAGACAACACTATGGAATGTATTAATCATTGAAACTGTCCTACTAATCAGTTTTGAAACTGTCTCATTGCTATTTGTTTCTCAACAAAATTAATAAAAGAAAAAAGTAAGTTATTAAAGTGCAGACAACAATTTAACTTAGGTCTCTCTAATTCAAGATGTCTTTTTTTTTCTTATTGCTTTACACCAAATTTGAATCACTATCAAAAACTGAATGCACAAAATGAAGCAAGACATTTGTTGAAGAGTTGAAGTGATATTACTTATATTTTCTTAGTTTGTTTTGTCACAAACTAATTATAAATGTGTTTCTTTTCAATTCAAACTCAGTTATGATCTCTTTGATGGGGGATTCCAGTGATCAAGAAGACAAACAACATTCTCATCATGAAGTCTTTTAATCTTTATAAGAAATCTTCCAGTAAGTATACTTTAAATACATTGAAATAAAGAATGTGTTGAGTCCTACCCAGGCCCAGTGAGTAGTCCTAGCTCAGGCCTGGTGAGTGTGTGGGAGAGCTTCAGGCTACCCTGTGCCGGCAGGTCCTACTGGTTCCAGCCCAGGTGCAGCATGGGTGAAACCCTCTTCCAACCCCTTGGGATGCCCCCCACCACTCCACAGCACCTCCACTACCCCACACGACCAGTAGGAATTTCTGCCGCCTTCTGGGAACCCCCAGATTCAGTCCTAGCACAGGCTCGGGGAATGTGTGGGAGAGCTTCTGGCTACCCTGTGCTGGCATGACGTACTGGTCCCAGCACAGGCACAACATGGGTGACACCCACTTTCAACCTCTTGGGATGTTTCCATCACGCTATAGTACACTCCCACACCCCTGCTCACAAAGTAGGAATTTCTGCCGCATTCCAGGAACCACAGATCCAGTTCTAGTTCAGGCACGGTAGTGTGTGGTAGAGCTGCCTCTCCCCCCAACTCTATCTTATCCCTCCACACTCAGCTCAAGGTTGGCATACAGGCCTGGATGAAACCCTGCAGCTGCAATCCCTGCAGAGAGTGTAGGGGACAGAACCACCCAGCGAGTCCAGGAGAAGAACATCTTTACAGAGGGGCACAACATTTCACCCCAAGGGTAGCAGCAGGAAGGAGCTGAGCACAGCAGTTAGACTCAAGCCAGGCACAGCTGGATAAATCCAAATTTTGTAGCTCTGCACCAGAACTTCAGTAGGTGCTAAGGTTATAACTGCAACAAAGATCTACAACAAATGTCAGAACACAGTGCTACACAAAATGACAATGAGAAGGAGCAGAATGCAATCTCAGAACCCAAGCCTACCCATAACGAGTGGAGAGGACTCGAACACAGAACAATTAGGGAATCACACAGCTGAAAGCAATGAATCAACAGTTTCTGAAATAAAGGAAAAGCAGCAGAAAGGTATAGAGGAACTTAGATTGGAAATGAAAAAAGAAATCCCTGAATTAATAGCATCTGCAGTGAAGAGTCAAAGGCAGAAATATATGGAGGAAAATCAATGCCCACCCAGAACAAGTGCAGAGGACACTAGCTCAGCACAAAAGTATGAATTAATAGCATCAATAGTAAATAAGCAACAACATAAAGTCATAGAGGAACTCAGAGAGGAATTCTTTTCTGAAATAAAAAAAGGATTCTCACAACTCATAGCATCTAAAGTAAAGAAGCAACTACAGAAATATAGGGAGGAAACCCAATCTGAAAAAAACACTAGAGTAAAAGAATTTATAACTGCTTCTAAAGAAGACATTGATAAAAAAAAAAGAGAGAGGGAGGAGATTATAAAAAGGACGGATTCCTTGAATGAGCAATACAGGAAAGAAACAGATCGCATGAAGCAGAGTCAATGAGATATAGAGGAAATTAAAATCTCAATCAGAAGCTTGCAAAACCATATAAGTGAAAGTGAAGACAGAGTTTGAGATCTTGAAGATGCTGGTGCAGCTCGTGAAAAGGTAAGAAAGGATCTCTTAAAAACAACTAAGATGCAAGAAAAAATAATCCATCACCTGCAAGATGATGCAAAGATGAACAATGTGAGACTAATAGGCATCAATGAGAAAGAAGGCGTTAATACAAATGACACTAAAAAAATATGGGGAGAAGTAATAGCAGAAAATTTCCCAAACATGAGGAAACAAAAGGACATTCAGGTAACCGAAGCACACAGAACGCCAAATAACCTCAACCTAATAAAAACACACCGAGACATATGATAGTCAAGATCCTAGAAATTCAGCACAAGAATAATATACTGAAAGCTGCTAGAGAAAAGAAGCAGATAATATTCAAAGGAAAACCAATCAGAATTACTGCTGACTTCTCTTCACAAACCATGAAGGCAAGAAGAGTATGGATCACAGTACTTTGACTCCTTCATGAAAACAAATTCCAGCCCAGACTACTGTACCCTGCAAAACTCTCTTTCAAGTTTGATGGAGAAGTGAAATACTTTCATAACAAAGAGCAGCTAAAGAATTTCGTGATGACAAAGCCAACCCTACACAGGCTACTGAAAGATGTTCTAGAGAGGGACAAAAATGACCAGAACTCCACGAACGAAATCAGAAGCAACCAAATGGACATGCCAAGCAATTAAACACAGGAGAAAAAGGAGTAAACATCAACAGGTAAATAAAATGTCAGTCATAAGTCAATACATCTCAATTATAACCATCAACGTAAATGGACTCAATTCACCGATTAAGAGACATAGAATGGCACAGTGGATTAGGAAACAAATTCCAATAATATTCTGTATGCAAGAAACACATTTAACTCATAAAAATGTTCATAGGCTGAAAGTCAAAGCATGGAACATAATACTACATGCCCCAACACCTCAGATAAAAGCAGGGGTAGAAATCCTATTCTCAGGCAGTCCCAACTTCAAAAAAGGAATGATCAAGTGAAATAAATAGGCCACCATATACTGGTGAGGGGAAAAATTCAAGAGGAAGAGGTAACACTCATAAATATGTAGACACCAAACATGGGAGCACCCAACTATGTAAAGCAAACCTTAATGGACTTGAAAAATCTAATATCGAAACCACAATCTTAACAGGAGAACTTAAAAGCCCCTTATCCCAAAAAGATAGGTCAACCAAAAAAAACTTAGCAAAGAAATAACAGAATTGAAACAGAGTTTGAAACAAATGTACTTGGTGGACATATACA
>NW_004524582.1:4177243-4203880 GCF_000260255.1 Octodon degus
AAATTGAAAAGGAAGCAATCCTCCCAAAATCATTCCTGGAGGCAAGTATTATACTGATACCAAAACCAGGGAAAGATGCAACTAAGAAAGGGAACCACAGGTCGATCTCCCTCTTGAACATAGATGCCAAAATCCTCAATAAAATACTAGCAAATACAATACATCAAATTATCAAGAAGATTGTACACCATGATCACGTAGGATTCAACCCAGGGATGCAAGAATGGTTCAATATTTGAAAATCTATAAATTTATTACAATATCAATAAATAGAGCAAAATAGAAGGAAAACTAAAAACCACATGATAATCTCCATAGATGCAGAACAGACTTTTGACAAATTCCAACACTCATTCATGTTCAAAGTCCTACAGAAAAGTGGAATAGATGGTCTCTATTTCAATCTGGTAAAAGCCATTTATGAAAACCCAACACCTAACATAATCCTAAATGGGGAAAAACCAAAATCTTTTACTCTTAGATCTGGTACAAGACAAAGAAGTCCTTGATCACCACTCCTATTCAGTATAGTTCTGGAATCATTAGCTCGACCCATTAGATAAGAGAAAGAAATAAAATGAAAAATAAAATGAATAAGAATAGGTAATCAAGAAGTTAAATTTTCTTTATTTGCAGATGACATGACTCTTTACTTGGAAGATGTACAAAAGTCCACCAAGAAGCTAGTAGAATTAACACAGAAATTCAGTAGCATAGCAGGTTATAAAATCAATACCCAAGTGTCAATAACATTCCTCTACACAGACAACAAACACACTCAGAGGGAAATTATAGAAACAATATATTTTAAAATAGCACTGAGGAAAACGAAATACCTTTGTATTAATCTAAACAAAGAAGTCTAAGATCTTTTCTAGGAAAATTACAGTACTCTGAAAAAAGATATCGTAGAGGATTTCAGAAAATGGAAAGATATTCCATGCTCCTGGATGCGAAGAACCAACATTGTGAAGATAGACACAATCCCAAAATTGCAGTACAGATTTAATGCAATCCCTATCAGACTACCACCAACATACCTCACAGAGCTAAAGAAATCATTCCTGAAATTTATCTGGAACCAGAAAAGACCTAGAAGAGCAAAGACAATCTGGGCAATAAAGACAATGCAGGAGGCATTACAGTTCATGACTTGACATTATACTACAAGGCTACTGTGATAAAATCAGTATGGTACTGGAAACAAAATAGACATGAGGATCAATGGAATAGATTAGAAGATGCTGAAGCTCCTCCAAATGCACTCAGCCACCTTATCTTTCACAAAGGGGCCAAACATACTCACTGGAAGAAAGATAGCCTCTTTAACAAATGGTGTTTGAAAAACTGAATATCTACATGCCAAAAACTAAAACTTGAACTACGTCTACCACTATGCACTAAACTAAAGTCAAAATGGATTAAAGATCTAAACATTAAAGCAGAGACACTAAATCTCCTAGAAGAGAAAGTAGGAGGAACTCTTGAAGAGATAGGGGTAGGCAAAGACTTCATGAACAGAAAGCAAATCATGTTGGAAATACTTGAAAGAATTAACAACTGCGGCCTGCTCTTAATGAGAAGTTATTTCATGTCAAAATAAATTACCAACAAAGTGAAATTGCAGCAGACAAATTTGGAAAACATCATGACAAATAAGTACTCAGACAAATCTCTGCTCTCTAGAATTTATAAAGAACTAAAAAACACAAGGGCCCCAAAATTGAAAGACCCAATCCAGAAATGGGAATCTGAGATGAACACATGCTTCTTAGAGGATGAAATTAAACAAGCGAATAAATATATGAAAAAATGCTCCACATCACTAACCATCTGCGAAATGCAAATTAAAACAACATTGTGATATCATCTCACCCCAGAAAGAATGGCTATCATAAAGAAATCACCCAACAACAAATGTTGGAGAGGCTGTGGGGAAAAAGGAACCCTTTTCCACTGCCGGTGGGAACGAAGAATGGTACAACTGTTATGGAAATCAGTGTGGAGTCACCTTAGAAAAGTTGGACTGGAAATCCCCTTTAAACCAGCTATTCCTCTACTTGGAATTTTCCCAGAGGATCTGAAGGGATATATGTGTGCCTATGTTTATAGCAGCACAATTTGTGATAGCCATATCTTGGAAACAACCAAGATGCCCATCACCTGAGGAATGGTTGAAAAAGATGTGGTATTTTTAAACAATGGTGTATTATTCAGCTATTAAGATTAATATACATGAAGCTTTTATACTGAAGTAGATGCCACTTGAAGATATACACATAAGTGTAATAAATGAGACACACATGTATAAATAACATGTAGTTTCCCTAGTATAAGAACTCAACAGAAGAAACACAAATAGAAAGATATAATACAAGTAAATGAAAGTAGGATCTCAAGGTTTAACTAATCAAGAGAGGGAAAGAGAAGAGCTAAGAAACATGACAATGTCAAGTCATACACTTATATGTAGAAGATGGTGAAGGCAATGATCCTGAGAATCTCCAGAAGATTTTTGAATCTAGCAGCTAATTGGAGAGATTCTCACCCTGAATAACTATACATACTGATACCTGTGAAATAAGCAACTGCACTGAAGATGGCAATTTGTAATAGTAGGTTCATGCTTGGAGTGCCTGTCATTCTGATCTTCTGAATACAGGCTGCTTGTCATGACATGCCAGTTTCTGTTATGCTGTCTCTCATGAAGATAATTGTTCAAAAAGAAGGGGGTAGTGAATAAAGGCAAGAGACAGCAGAAGGAATATTGTGGGACTGTACTGCTTCAAGGTTGTACATGGTTAGATATTTGGAGTTATGTGTAAACATAAGAAGTATATAAGTCTTTTGCCTTTTTTAAAAATATATTCTAATTTTTAAATTTTTTATCATATTCTATAGGGACTTAAAGTTCAACATATCAATACTTGATAAAAAATACCTGTTCCTTGATATGCCTAAAATGTTTGATATTCAGACAGATAGTGAGGTTAAGCTTAAAAGCCTAGGTTGTATGGTAATTACAATAAGCTTGTCTTCTGTGAACAACCTACATTTGCAAACAAAAATTAGAGAAAAAGGAGGGCCACAAGGAAAGCCAAAATTTTGACCCTAACTTTCTAAGGTCAGTTAAGACTCAGGACATATGAGAACTTGTACTGTAACGTCATGTAACTCGGTAGTGTCCCAAATTTTCTGACCAAAGAGAGTATGAAATCAAAGAGGAAAGTGATCAATGATGTAGAGTGTGCCTAAGGAGAGTCACATGGAGAGAAAACATTTTCTCAGGCTTTCACAGAGAGCACATTGGCCAAGCAATGGCCTCGACTCATCCACATGGCTGATGCTGACAAAGGTTCGACAATGTGAGGTACAGTAGCTCAGGATAAATCTTGAGGGGATTTCACTGACCTTATCAGACCCAAAAGCTACAATTATTGTTGCATAGGTCCTGCTTTACTTTGTTCTTAACCATCCAGCAGAAAAGTATAAAAACAAAATATAAAAAGTAAAGCCATGCTGTTATGTTGAGCTGTAGGGGAATCAGGTCACGAATTTCTGACATTGCTAGTCAAGCAGGAGAACCAATACTCTTAAGGACTACTGCAATCTTTTAGAATATTTTGCTGAGTTTACACACCTATAATATTCAAATAACGGAACTTAACAAAAAAGGGGGATACAGATGAATGTCCATTTTGTATCTGTGTATTCAAAATGGTTAAAATAGATGTATAGTTACATTCTATTAATGAGTAGAGGGATTTGTTCTAATAGTGTTCGTAAGTAGGATATTATGTCTGCACCTTGTACAGCAATTAACCACTAGGAAGAATGTATGCAATGTGTTAATTATTGAAACTGTTCTACTCCTTTGGTTTGAAACTGTCTCATTGCTATTTGTTTCTCAATAAAATTATAGAAAATAAAGTTTTGCTTATAACATATATCTTCAGATATTTTTGAGTTTCTGATAAAAACATTTGTTTTAGTGGTGTAAGACATTTACTTTGTCAGAACATAGGATCCCAATATTTTCAAAGACTTTATTTTCCTTTCAGAAAGTTTCTTTTAAAAAAATTATATTTCATTAGAACCTGAATGGTTTCATATAAAAGACTTCATTATTAGTGCTTTGTTTCTAGTTAATGATTACTTCATTAGTAAGCATTATCATATTTTGCCTTTACAAAAAGAATGCGTTTAACTGTTTTCCTTCCTTTTGATACATGTGGTCAGAATTATAGATCTGAAATTCTTATGTATTATAGAATGTGTCACCCTAATAAACACAGAACCTTACATAATCTAAACACGTGCTTCACTATAGAGCTACACCTGGCCAATAAGTTCTTTAAAGTGCAATCTTAATGAAGAAGGACTTTTTGTCCTAATGGTTTATCAATGGTAAAAGCACTGGACTGACTGTGTGAGCAGTAACACCCAGCGTTACACATGGGCTAATGTAATGGGCAGATATTGGGCTGTCGTGTGTGACACTTCGTGAAGAAAATGGTCTTGAAACCATATTCCTAATATAAAATGATATCATTTAACCCACCTTTGGAATAATCAGACATGTTTCTTCCAGTAAGTACAATAAAATCTCCACCTTTTCTTGAATTTATTGCAACAAATTGCCATCAGGACACTGAAAGAGAACATGCCTGGTATTTCTAAAAGTTGCTGCAATGAATGACCCACGTGATTCCTCCTTACTCATGAAGCTCTTCTTGAACCACGTGGCAAGATAAAGTCATCCTTAGCACTCACAGGCACAGGTGGGGACTGTCTCAAAACTGGATGCCAATCAAGATGATCTTTTAAGAGACTGCCTTGGTTATTTTCAATCAAAGGAAATAAATTTAAAGAGGTCCATGTAAAAGCTCTCTTAAAAAGGTGCCTGGGGCTGGCCGTATAGCTCAGGGGACTACAGCACCTGCTTAAGCAAGCGCAGGGACCGGGATTCAATCCTTGAACCACACGCTGCACCAGCCGTGCTCCCAGGGCAAGTTGAGCTCACCACAGATCCTGGAGTAGTGGACCACACCTGTAATCGCAGCCTCGGGCTTGCTGAAATCAGGAGGATCACCACAAGTCTGAGCTGCATAGTGAGACCCTGTAACAATGAAACACATTTTTAAAAAGTGGCTACCACAAACTAATAGAAATATAAAACAAATTAAGGGGCCAATGAGATAGCTGAGTAGCACAAGCACGTGCCTGCGAAGTGCAAAGTCAGAAGTTCTATCCCTGGTACAAAAAAAAAAAAAAAAAAAAAAAAAAAAAAAAAAAGTCAAAGCAAGTTGTCAATTCAATAAATTAAATTTTATTAGGCAATTTATTAGAACTATTAATAGTAACTCAACTGACATGCTTACAGTTCAGATCTGTAATCCCAGCACTTGGGAAACTTGAGATGGACATCACAAGTTTGAGTTCAGCCAGGACATCTTAGCTGAGTAGTGAGATCCTATCCCAAAACAAAAAAATTAAGATTGTGCTAGTGACATCTCTCAGTGCGAAATGCCTGGTTTCTACCTCTGGTACTGTATCAGAGGAAAAAAAAAAACAAGTAAATCAAACTTTATATATATTTACCCCAACAAATCATAAAAATTTACAAATTGTTTTCAATTTGTGGCAAATTTCTATTCCACTTGTCACTAAAAAGACGTGAATGAAAGGATCTCATAAAAAGTAAACTCTCACCTGTCCTTTGGAGACACACTTGTAACTCTAGCACTTGGGGGACTGAGGCAGAAGAGTCACTGTATGTGAAAGTCCTGCCTGGACTATAAATTGTGAGTTCAAGGTGAGTCTGAAATATCAGCTGAGACACCGTCTCAATTATTAAAAAAACATTCTTGAAACAAAATCAAATAGACATTGGTAGTATTTTAGCTCTCATATGGTATTCAAATAAGGGATAATTAATGGGGAGAAACCAAGAAAATATTTTTTATCCTTATCTTTTATTCATTCGTTTGCTTAAGAAATATATGAGTATCTGCTATTTGACAACTGCCTTACAAAAGAATACTCTTGAGGTACACGGGATTGAAAGTAGAGCTTCATGCCCCTCCCAATTTGCCAGCAGAGCAGTAGATGGTATTTTATAAGGACTGTAGCTTCAGTGGGTGCTTGACAGACGCTCTGCTTTCCTTGCTGCAGTTGGAAACCAGGTCTCTCACTGAAATGTTACAAGGGCGCATTGGGGAAACATGGAGGAGAAATGTGACAGTACGTGTTCAAGGGGGACATAACTTCATTAGTCAGCTGTGTCAAGGACCTACTTCAAATAAGTGGTCTTGGTTTTTGAATCAGACCTCAGTGGTTGTCGTGTGTCTTCATGCAGTCGTTTTCTGCTGCAAGAATCAGAGTGGATTTTTACAGTGATTAGAAATGAGCCCAGTAAGGAGCAAGAAATCAAACAATATGTGATTTTAATGATGTATCATGAACTTTAATTCACATAGAGGAGAAAGACAGGAGGCTACTACATTTAGAGATTACTAAGAACCGTGATAAGGATTTTGCATGTGTTGAATGGCCGAGTTGGAGGGAGAAACTAGAAGGATAAATGGAGAAAGTCAGAGAGTGGAAAGCATGGAACTGAGATTATGAGGGGAAGGAATTGATATTGTAAGGGGAAAAAAGTATGGCTTATGACTGAGATAGTAGGTATCTGTGGGAAGGGTGGAAAACAAGTCAGTGGGAGGAAAAATAAAGGAAATGGACAACAAATTGGGTTATTAGAAGGTTCTTCAGACATCCATCAAATTTCTTATCCAATTCTATTTCAATTTATCTCCCAAAAGCTAACCTTTCACCCAATCTGCTCCTGATTTAGATAATATCAGCTATTTCGTTTATACTTGACTATATTCATTTAAATTTTTTGTAAGATCCTTGTTTCCTTCATGAAATTCATGCTTCTTTGAAACCAATTTCTTACACAAACTATTGTTCATACGTACTATTTCTGTTCAAGATTTCTATATGTCATCTTAGATGTGTGGCCTGAATCATACCAAATGGGCTCAAAAAGGAAAATGCTTACTCATATCCATCAGAATATGCTCACCAATATTCTATAACAACAAAGAGTGCTATTCCATAAAATTACTGTAGATTTTGCGTATAATCTTGACTGAAGGCTGACAGAGCAGGGTAACTGTGATTTCAAGGACAGGCTGTCTGTAGTGTTTACAAAGCTGACTAATGTTCATAGCAATCCCCTGTCTCAAAAATGAATAAATAAATACAAATAGATAAAATAAAATTTTCTACTAAGACCATGCTATAATGTCAAAAGAAATAATTCATATCTATCTAAAAACCTTTTAGGTAAGCCAGTATACACAACATGGTATCCTTTAAAGATATATTCAGTATAAAAAATGTAGAGGGATAGTTTACATTTTTGTCTTGCAAAAGCAGTGACAATTTTATATTTGCAGTACATTTTAATGTAGACTAAACCTACTTTAAAGGTTTAATGGTGACATGGGATAGTTGGCTACATTAGTATTAAATGCAGTATGTGATAATAAAGGTTTTAAAAATATTTTAACTAGGCAGGTGGCATCAGCACCTGCCTCGCACGTACAAGATCATGAGTTCAGTTCCTGATACCGTAAAAATAAATAAACATTCCTATGTCTTCAAGAGTTCCTCCTACTTTCTCTTCTAGCAGATTTAGTGTTTCTGTTTCAAAGTTTAGGTCTTTAATCCATTTTGACTTTAGCTTAGTGCATGGTGATAGACCTGGTCAAGTTTTAGTTTTCCACATGTAGAGAGCCAGTTTTTCCAGCACCATTTGTTAAAGAGGCTATCTTTCTTCCAGTGAGTATGTTTGGTCCCTTTGTGAAAGATAAGGTGGCTGAATGTGTTCGTAGGGGCTTCAGTGTCTTCTAATCGATTCCACTGATCCTCAGGTCTATTTTGTTTCCAGTACCATGCTGATTTTATCACAGTAGACTTGTAGTATAATTTCAAGTTAGGAATTGTAATGCCTCCTGCCTTGTCTTTGTTGCCCAGGATTGCCTTTGCTACTCTAGGTCTTTTCTGGTTCAAAATAAATTTAAAAAAAAAATTTCTCTAGGTCAGTGAGGTATGTTGGTGGTAGTTTGATAAGGATTACATTAAATCAGTACAGCAATTTTGGGAGTATGGCTATCTTCACAATGTTTGTTCTTCCTATCCAAGAGAAAGGAATATCTTTCCATTTTCTGAAATCCTCTACAATCACTTTTGACAGAGTACTGTAATTTTCCTTGAAAAGATCTTTGACTTCTTTAGTTATATTAATTGTAAGGTATTTCATCCAATCGCATGGATAACACTCGAAAGAATTAACAACTGGGACCTCCTCTTATGGAGAAGTTTTTCACATTAAAAGAAATTACCAACAAAGTGAAAAGACATACCACAAATTTGGAAAAAAATCTTGACAAATAAGCAGTCAGACAAAGGTCTGCTCTCTAGAATTTATAAAGAACAATGAAATATTAGAGCCTCAAAATTTAAAGAACCAATCCAGAAATGGTCATCTGAGATGAACACACACTTCTCAAAGGATGAAATTAAAGAAGCGAATAAATATATGAAAAAATGCTCCATAGCACTACCATCCATGAAATGCAAATTAAAACAACACTGAGATATCATCTCACTCCAGAAAGAATGGTTATCATAAAGAAATCAACCAACAAGTGTTGGAGAGGCTGTGGTGAAAAAGGAACTCTTCTCAACTGCTGATGGTAATGTAGACTGGTGTAACCATTATGGAAATCAGTGTGGAGACTCCTTAAAAAATTAGGACAGGAAACCCCATTCAAACCAGCTATTGCCCTACTGAGAATTTTCCCAGAGGAACTGAAAACATCATATCATAGTGATATATGTGTACCTATGTTTATAGCAGCACAATTTGTGATAGCCAAATCTTGGAAACAACCAAGATGCCTGTCACCTGAGGAATGGATGAAAAGATTTAGTATTTTTATACAATGGAGTCTTACTCAGATATAAAAATTGATAAACTCGGTCTTCATATTTAAGTGAATGCTACTTGAAGAGGTACTCATAAGCCAAATAAACCAGACCCACATATGTAAATATAATATAGTCTCCCTTGTATAAGAACTCAAAAGAAGAAATACAAAATGGAAAGGTATAACACAATTAAAAGGAAAGCAAGAGCTTGAGGATTAGACAATGAAGAAAGAGCAAATAAAAAATCTAGGCTATTACAGGGGCAAAGCCACACATTTATGTGTACAAGATGGGCAAGGCAATGATCCTGAGAATCTTCAGCAGGTTTGTGAAACTAGCCATTAACTGGTAGGACTGTCACCCTGGGCAGCTATGTATGCTGATACCTGTGAACTAAGCAACTGCACTGAAGATAGAAATGTGTAATAGTAGGGTCACGCATGGAGTACCTGTCATTCTGGTTTTCTGAATACATGCTGCTTGTCATGACACATCAGTTGCTTCTGTGCTGTCTCTCTGGTAGATGTTTATTTACAAAGAAAGGGGGTTGATGGATGAAGACAGGAGACAGGAAAATGACTGTTGTGGGACTGTCCTGCTACAATGCTGTATATGATTAGATTTCTAAACTTCTGTGTAAAAATATGTAATTGTTCATTTCTATTTTTTAAAATACATTTTTATTTTTTTAATTTTTTCTTTCTTATTCTGTAAGGACTTAAAGGTTAACATATCAATACTTGGTGAAAAATAACTGCTCCATGTCATGCCTAAGATGTTTGATATTCAGACAGATAGTGAGGATAAACCCAAATGCATATGTTGTAGGGTAATAATAAGAAGCTTCTCTTTTGAAAGGTTTAGTACCTAAGTTTGCAAATCAAAAATTAGAGAAAAACAAGTGCTACAGGACAGCCAACATTTTGGCCCTAGCCTTTCAAGTTCAGTAAAGACTCAGGACATATGAGAACCTGTACTGTTACATGATGTAACTCAGTTGTGTCCCACATTTTCCAATCAAGATTATGGGGCCAAAGAGGAAAGTGATTGATGATGTACAGTGTGCCTAAGGAGAGTCACATAGAGAGGAAACATTATCTCAGACTTTCACAGAGAGGAATTTGGTCAAGCAATGGCCGTGACTCATCCACATGGCTGACACTGACAAAGGATCCACAAACTGCAGTACAGGGTTTCAGGATAAATCCTGAGGGGATTCAAATGACATTATCAGATACAAAAGCTACATTTCTTTTTATAGAGGTCTTGCTTTATCTTGGTTTTAACCATTCAGCAGAAAAGTATGAAAAGTATAGCCATATTAATATGCTGAGCTGTAAAAGGCTCAAGTCAACAACCTATCACATTGCCATGGAAAGCCCACTAATATTATGGGCTACTGGACTAAATTGGAATATTTTGCTGAATTCATGAACCTATAATATTTAAATGACAATGGAATATCCTTCTCAGACAAGATTAAATAAAAAAGGGGATAGAAATGAACGACTTTTTTGTATCTGTATATTCAAAATAGTTAGGATAGATATGCAACTACATTCTCTTAATTCAATGAATAGAAAGATTTGTTCTAATAGTGTTTGTAGACAGGATATCATGTGTATATCTTGTACAATGAATAACCACTAAGACAAAAATATGCAATGTATTAATTATTGAAATTGTCCTAGTCATCAGACTTGAAACTATCTCATTGCTATTTGTTTCTCAATAAAATTATTGAAAATAAATAAATAAAACTTTAACAGCTATTAAAATATTTTTATTATTCCAAAGAATAGAGGGAGAAAGAAAAAAATGCCAAGGTACAAATGGCACCTAAGTGAACTAAAAGAGTATGTTCCTCATACATGAAATGCCTCCTTCTTCACAAGATTTTAATTGTATCAGTAGTTCATCCATTCAAAGTAGCTTTATTTTCTCAGTCACTTCAATGCCTTTTAATAAAATAATAATTGCTTTGCTTTCCTGTAACATGTCTAGAGTTGTTTTTTCCTCAAACCTGTGACTCGATTTAAAAAACAGAATAAGACACAAGTGTAAAATTTACTAGCAAATAACTGATCTACTTAATTCTTCCTTTTACCAAATAAAATGGAGCTTTTCACTGTTTTGTTTTGTTTTGTTTTGTTTTGTTTTGTTTTGTTTTCTGAACCAGGGATTGAACTCAGGCCCTTGGCTTACCAGGAAGTGCTTATTCTTCTGAGGCATCTCCATCTCCCTGGCCCATTTTTTTTGTAATTTGGATGGCTCAGTCCACCCTGGGGGCAGGGCTGGAACAACATGTGGTTCCCGGTATCGAGCCACAGTCCCTGTGTACTTGCTAAGTTTGCCTATGCAGATGCTTTAGACTGCTGAGCTATTTCACTGGCCCTCACCCTGTTTTTATACCATCTTATTTTGATTTGAATACAAATCATTAAGTATTCACTTCTAATGACTATTATAGGGCATATCAACTACATATATTTTAATTTGGTTACAAATTAAATAAATCATCATTTGAATGTTTGTTCCATATATTAGTTTAAATTTGTATAACAATTGGCAGAAGCTATCTTCTGTTCTGTCATATTGTGATTAAAATCACATACGAAAATTTAATTTTGCTACTTATTCCCAATTTGTTAGATCAATTTTTTTTTCTCTGAGGCAAGTTTTCATGGTAGACTCTCATCCTTTCTTCTCTTCCTACTATTTAAGTATCATCCATTTATCGCTTCCTCCATAAATACGTAATTTACTCTCTTCCTCTTCAGGCTTCGTTGTTTTGAAGATGGGTATCTGTATAGAAATATGCTGGGGTGTTTTGCAGTTTAGATAAAATGATTTATTAAAATGTTTGTACCTGCCTAATATTTTCTTGGGTGCCCTAAACATCACTCTTCCTTATCCATGTTTTGTGGATTCCAGGGTTTCCTTCAAGATAAGTTTCTACAGAATGGTGTATGACTAGTCATAGTCCAGATTCTGGCATCTTTAGCAATAATTGTTCAAGAGGCAAAGAAAAGGTGGGAGAGAGAGGATGGCAGAGAAAAGAAACAGGCAAAGGAGATGGTTAAAATGGAGCAAATATTTATAAATAACGAGAGAATGAGAGAGGGAGGGAGGGAGGGAGGGAGAGAGAGAGAGAGAGAGAGAGAGAGAGAGAGAGAGAGAGAGAGAGAGAGGAGAAGGGCAGAGAATGGGAAGGAAAGAGGAATAAAGATGTATCACTTACACATACAAATTCCTTCCAGTAAATGTGATTGTCATGTATATCTAAATTATACCAATAAATTTAATAAAGAGTCACTGCTTTCACAGAAGACAGACTTGTTTCTATGCTGCATGAAGTAGAGAGGAATTAGTAATTATGTGCTTTGGGAGGAACATGCTACATGAGTAAAAGCCTCCTTTTCTGTCATAGATCTCTGCTCGCTTGGTTTTGCTTTTCATCTTTTCCATTAAAATAAGGAATCATTTGCAGTGACTCAATGGTAATAAGTAATTTGTGAAGGGCAGCTGAAGTCATTCATGAGATGAACACAGAATAGAACCAGCAATAAGATTTGGCAACAGAAGATACAAATGTAATAATCCCATCCTTAATTAGTCTGTCTGCCTGCTGCATGGGATTCTATTCAAACACCTTTCCTTGATTTTCATTTTTGTTATTTAAAGAGATACAAAATAGAAAAAAAGAGATGAAAATAATAAGAATCATGCAGAATTGAAAAAAAAAAAAAAAGGAATTCCACAATGGTTGCAGTATTGCATGACGTTGCCTTCAATTTTCTTTTTAATGTATTTGGCACAAGGTCTCACTGTGCAGCTTGGACTCATAGTGATCCATGACCAATCTCTGTGACCGGCTCAGGGCACCCAAGAAAGGGCTGGCATGGCATGTGGTGCCAGGGATCAAGCCCGGTTCCTGCACTTGCCTAAGTAGGCATTTATTCCACTGAGTCTTTTCACCAACCATTATGTTGTCTTTATATTAGTAATTCAGATTACCAGATATAAGCAGGTAAAATTGATTTTAAAAGAAGTTACAAGAAATCAAAAAAGGATAAGAAAAAACAGTGAAGCATCAACTGCTTTTCTCTGTGCACTAGCAGAAACCAGTAATAGAAATATCCAACCCTCTCTATATACATACATAAGTATATCTCCCCCACTCACTCTCCTGTCTTCTTCTGTATCCCGGTTTTACAAAATAGAGTATTGCTCATCTATATAAAAGATAAACCTGAGGCCTTTATAAATAAATGGATATAACTAGAGATCATACTCATAAGTGACATAAATCAGACACACATGTGCAAACATCATATTTTCTCCCTAGCATAAGAACTTGAAAGAACAAATAAAATCTCAGAGGTATAATAGATGCTATGAAAGGGAACGAATCTGATCAAAAGAGAAAGAAAATTGATTTTCTTTTGTAATACAAGTCTTAATTTCCATTGATGATTACTTTTATAATTAATTTTAAAAATTATCACTTTTAAAAGTTCTGCTAATTATAGGAAACTGCTTGAGTCATGTCCCAAAACTTTGATATTTTGTAATACTTTTCTCTTTATGAATGTTCCATATAGAATACACCAAACAGATTCATTTACAAATGACTCACTGCTGTGATTCAAATCTCCCCAAATTTCTTGTTTGGGAAGCAAATATCGTGCTTTAGCAACAATTATTCTTCTAAGTGAAGATAAATAGATATATTTGTTAATGTTATTTGAAAGGAGGTCCCTGAATTTGATCTCATAAATGGATGATTCATGTCAGGCTGTTCACTTGTAGCATGTGATACTCTCCACCTTGTTATGATCCAGCAAGAAGGCCCTCAGCTGACACTGAGAAGATGCCAGTAGTATACTCTTGGGCTTCCCGGCCTCTGGAACCAGGCACCAAATAAATTACTACTCTTCCATTTATCCGGACTGTGGTACTCCACTGTAATGACAGGAAATGGATGAAGGGATTCACATATGACCCTCTGTCCTACTTATCCTCTAAATGTTTAGCTCTTTCTAATTACCTTTTTTTCAGATAGCTCAAGGCCTTGAACTACATAGGCATTCATTAAGTAATTCCTATTAAATGTGTGAAATTACCATGAAGTCAACAGCATTCTTACCAATACTGTTGTTGTGCAGGGTAAATAATAAGGCCAAGTTTATGTCTAATCTTTTCTTGGGTAAATTATCAAGTTGCTTAATTTTATCTTTGGGTCCTTTTTTGTCTGGGTCAGATGGTCTCTCTTAAACCTTGACAGAGTCAGTCTGCAAATAATTGGTATCCTGGTGTAAACTTGGATTTCAACAATTATTCCTATTAAAAAAATTACAAATCTCCAAATTCCTTATTTCTGCTAGAAAAATATGTGTGTGCACAGTAATTTACCCCAAAGGTGGAGATACTGAAATCTGATTTAACATTGGAAATGTATTTTTACTTCTATATCTGTTAAAAAAATTCTTGAAGAATAGTTATGACCAAAACTCATATATATATATATATATATATTACACAGTACTCTTATTTAAAATATGTGACATGTTCACAACTTCCACATATCTCTGAAAAATTAAAGAACTATGTAGAGATGTGTAATTGATGTGTAACATTGTTTCTTAAAATTGAGCATAAGGGCTGGGGAGATGGCTCAGTGGAATAAGAGCTTCCCTGACAAGCATAAGGGCCTGAGTTCAATCCCCAGTTCCACCAAAAAAAATTGTAAAACAGCATATATGAGAAATTATATTCATAAATATAATACATTATTTAAAAATACAGATCTACCTTTATCTGAAAGAAAAAGCTCCATGAATATAAAGGCTTGCTATAATGTTTAGTAAAACACTAACAAGGGGCAGCCAAATGGCTCCACAGATTAAAGCACCTGCAAGCAGGCACAGAGGCTATGGGTTATATCCCCAAGCCTGCTGTGCTGGCCCTGCCCATGGGGTGCACTGAGACAGCAACTAAAACTGGGCATGGTGGCATGCACCTGTAATCCCAGCTCTTGGCAGTCTGTAAACAGGAGAATCACTGAGTCTGGTCTAGTAGTGAGACCCTGGACACCCTGAAGACCCTTCCCTAAAATACAGAAAAAATAAATAAAACACTAACCCAAAAAATTTTTTTCATGTATTCAATAGATATTAAAATACATAAAAACATTACCAACTAAGGCTCTAGATAAATTTGCATATTGGAAAGATTATTTTCCTTCTAAATTTGAAAGCTATTCCAACACTATACCATCTAGTTAGCAACATTTTTCTTGACTGTATCTTTTATAACAAATACTTTACACATTGAACCCACCTGGCCTTTAAAATCTAAATGTTCAAGGCCTGCTTTGAGGTTAGCAAGGATTTACTCTACTAAAATTGTTTAGACAGGGTCATGGGGTTAATCCCTCTATCTTCAGCATCAACAATGGAGTCCTCTACTTGCATTGAAGGTCTTAGGCATTCAAATATTCATGTTTAAAGTATTTACTGTCAAAAGACATTATAAAGTCAGCACTTTGTAGGTTGAAGAAAGAGTTCATCTTTGTGTCATCATGTGGGTACAGGCCTTGGTAACCTTCCTTCTTGTTAACTGAGGTGACCTCACTCAATTACCCATAGTTCAAGCTTGATCTGTCAGTTCTGCTCATCCACCAGCAAACTGTCAAAGATACACAGTGCTGGACAATAACCAAAGCAGCAAACACAGAATTTATTCAGCAATAATGAATACAATATGAGGTGCTTTAAGGTTCAGGTTATGTTAAACAGGCAGGCGCTGGCAGATGTGATTGAGAATAGTTCCAATGTCACTAACCCACCCAGATTTGCTAAGTTACATTCATGGCAAGAAGAAACAAACTGGTGTCTTCATGGCAGTGTGCACCAGTGCCAGTTTAAATGAGGTATCCACTGATATTAGGATCTCATCCTTTCATAGGGACCTGAAACAAGCAATGTTTAGTAAGTCAACTTTCTAAATGCCTATCTTATAAAGACATGGCTCTCAGATATTTGAAGAAACAATTTTAGAAAACAGATTTGCATATGAAAGGTAGGGTCAGGATTGATAGTTGCAAGATTTTTCCTTTTTTTTTTTTTTTTTTTTTTTTTGGTGGAACTGGGGGTTGAACTCAGGCCCTTGTGCTTGCCAGGCAAGGGCTTATTCTACTGAGCCATCTCCCCAGTTCCAAGATTTTTCAATTAACTGTTCTAACAAAGGCTTTAGGGGGCCTATCTGTGTTTTACCAGGGTTTTAGTGGAAAAATGTCTTTGTCTGGCAGTATTAAACTCTCTTAGGCCATTTATGGAGGACAGGAATCATGGTGGAGAAATACACAGAAACTAGTAAACTTTATTCAAATCTCTGTGTGAAGATATAGTGATAGACTCAACATATGATGAACACATTTTCTGCAGTTCTCAGTATTACTAGCATTTGTGAGCTTTTTCCTTTCATTATATATTATTTGACTGAAAAATAGCAATTTTAGTTATGGCTCATGACAACAAAACAGGAAATAAAAACAAAAGTACATGAAATATGAGGTCATATGTTTTTAACACAGTAAAAAACAATACTGTAATTCCACCTCAGGCATCTTGTTTCTTGTTACTTATTTTAAATTTGATTAACCATTATGTTGTAAAAAATATTGCATTAGTTAAAAATTAAAGTAGTTTATATGCTGTGTGCTACCACTGGGTGTTTTTGAATTCTTAAAAACAGTAATCTTGATCCAGTGTGTGGCCAAACGGTGAACAGCAAGTAGCTCTGGTGACTGACCATGGCCAGTGCTAACTCAGTGTGCAGATGAGGGGGGCATCCTCACCATTTATTTCTTGTGTTTGGTGGAACCAAAGAAGGACTTTTTGACTAAGTGATTTCCAACAACAGCTTTGTCCTCTAAAACTGGGTAAATTGGTGAATCCAATTGAATAACTATATCAAGTCTATCTATGTACCAGCAAGTATACTAAGAACTGCATAGAGTGCCAGGAAATGCCACATTTTCCACATGAAAGTGATGCCCACAGCATCATGAGGAAGGCAGCTTCAGGAAGTTAGGTATGGGAGCAGATACTTTGCATGTCAGAATAGTTGAGAAGACTTACAAGATTACACCAAATCCATGCTGTTACTGGAAATGTTTTCCTACTAGTCAGATATTATATAATTTACTTTCAAGCCACAATTCACCAACAGAATACATTACTCATTTAGTTTCTCAGTTGTTCACTTACCTTTCTTTACACAGCTCCTTAGAATGTTGTGAATAGCCCCACAATATTTTACTAGATGTTGATATAGAATTTCTTGATACTAATGCAGATATATTGTAACTCTGTATACATAAACACAAAGGGAAATAAAAGCAATTAAAATGTAAGATATAGGACTGGCCAGATGGCTCCGTGGATTAAAGTGCCTGGAAACAGGTGCAGGGGCTGCGCGTTCTATCCCCCAGCCCTCCGTGTCAGCCCTGCCCCTGGGGCACCCTGAGGAGGCAATTGAGACTGGGCATTTTGGTGCATACCTGTAATCCCAGCTCTTGGGAGGCTAAAAAAGGTGGATTACTAAGATTCCAATCTAGTCGTGAGACCCTAAACACCCTGTAGACCCTTCCCTAAGATACAAAAAAAAATGTTAAGATATAGACAATCAATGAATTAAATTGACTTTATTCTGGCCTTGTTTAGAATTACTTCAATAAGGAAGCTGTTTTACACTGTAATTTTATCACTGTCTCCTCTAGCAGGTATAATACATAGAAGCATGTATTTTTCTGTTTAGGAAGTCACCAGATTTCTTGTTAAGTGTTAAAAAAAAGATGACAAATATATAATAACATTTTCAATGCAAAATTAATAAAAAGGAATAGGTTGGCATTAAACTTTAAACTATCAGTTATTTTCATTTCCAAAGTCATGTTTCAAACTAAGACACTCAATCTGCTGAGCACTATTATATGTTATCAGTGCAGGAGCTGAAGCTAAAGCCACTAAGTGAGCAATAGGAAAAAGAACCACCAGGTGCTCGTTGGATGTGTCAACCCACTCCGTGTAGGCATGTCCTGATTTTCACACAACTAGAACAACTTTATTTCTACTTACACCAATTTTTCATTATCTCTCTCTTTTCTGACATCTGTATCTCCACAGTTAAGCTCAGCCAAGGAACACACTTTCTTGGAGGTTTCAATCACCATGGCCCGGTCTATTTAGTTTTGGTATCACTTGTCAGTTACTAGCCAGCTTTGATGGAATCCACAATGCATCACTTCCGTAAGCCGCTGTCTTTTGTACGATTCTCAGACCTGGATATTGGATAAGAGGCTCAGTAAATGGTGTGTTTTTAAAAGAGTTGATTTTGAATCTCTAATCTATTGAGAAAAATTAAGTCATAGGAAAAAAAACCTAACATGATCCTTGGACAGCATGTAATTTCACCAGCAACGGAGTCCAAGGAGCTGTAGGTAATTGTCAAAAGTGAGAAATACTGGATTATGTTTTCATCTTCTTAACAAAAAATTGAAAATAATGGAGGGTTAAAAACTGTCTGAAAAAGTTACTGTTTAGAAATACTTAAAGTAATAAGAACAGAGTACATATTTTATTTGTTCAAATAAGTTTTAATATATATTCAAATTTAGAAGTACCCTAAAGTCTCCAGGCCTTTAAGGGTAAATTAATCATATGTTATTTATGAAGGGGTAAAATGACCTAAAACATTGAGGCCGGCAAACCATTCAGAATAATAAAGAGGAACATGCTCCAGATGTTTTATTCTCATTTAAAGGAGTATTAGTGGTCCACAGTGAGTCAAACCATCCCCAAAGGATATTAGCAATTAACTCTAAATTTATTGTATTTTTCACTTAGAGGAATTTCAAGCTATTCAATTTCAAACTGTAGTATCTGATTCATAGATTTTATGATTATATTGATGATACGACTTAAACGTAGAATCTGAGTACTTAAAGGAGTATCCAGAATACATTAATCAGCATAAGAACACATTGCACCCTAGGTCCACCCACGGAGCTGACTCTCTTGTTCAGGAGACATCGGTACGATATAATGGTAATGACTATGGCTTGTGCGATTTACTTCTCCTCCGTACCTAAGCAACTGCTTCTGGCTAACCGGAGGCTCTATACTTAGTAATAATAATAACTAACACCATTTATTTTATTTTTTTATTTTAAAAGAGAGTAGAAATTAGAATTAAAACACAAAAAACTACAAGTATTACAAAATTTCACTTAACAAAGTAATGTGAATTTCGTAATATTTGTTGTAACATAGAATGTTGTCTTCCAACCATTTACTTACATTAGCAGATATATGCATGCTAAATTGGAAGAAGAAATAAAAAAGAAAAAGAATATATAAGAATTTAAGAAAAGAAAGAGTATAAGCAATTGAAAAAAGGAGACAAAACAATTGCCTGCTCCTTTCCACAGACCAGCAGAAGTGTACACTACATTTGCCCAAACGATCCTGTTTCCATACCCAGATACAATCTCTTTGCCGCAGTCCCTCTCTTGTCCTCCTCCCCAGTAACTCTTTCCTCTTGAAAAAGTTCAAAACTAAGTAAAAGAAAAGTATAAAAATTTTTTTCATTGGAAATTTGGAGGGAAAATAGAAAAAAGATGCCTGCTTGGGTAGCTGCAGAGGGTACGCTGGCCCAACGGTGCAGATTGGCCCACTTGCAAAAGACTAAGGTGGTTTTAAGGATTAGCTGGTGGGCTGGGGACCAGTGGATCATTATCTCAGTCCTGGTGTCATACTTCTGGAATTCTATGGCTGAAGGATGGTTTTGTACTCCAGTGACCTCAGCCTTAGGAAGGTGGCTCATGGCAATGCCAGTAGACTTTTCAAGGACAGTAGGAAGTCCCCGACAATTTTCTATCGTGCTGTTTTTAAACTTGAAGGAAGTGAGATTATATATAAATTCAAGTTTAATCAACTTGGTTTTACTGATTTTAGATACTCTCTAAATATTTAACATATTTATATGTGGAGCTGAGAAAAAAATTGACCCAAATTGTACAGCAACAGAGATTACAAATAAAACATAAACTTTATTTTGCTTTTAGTTACTTGCAGTATTTCAGGAACTCCAAATAGAGAGTTAAAGTTCACAGCAAAAGTGGTTTTACGTCCCTGGCTAACACCAGAGAAAACACAGGTCATGCTTTTTAATGGGCAACTGCTGAGGGTCAGGATTTTTCCTCTGCCCATTCTTATAGCGATCCCTTAACCCCATTATTGTTCTGTTACAGATAAAATGGACATTTTTACCAACATTAAAGAGAAGTAGGTCTCTGTTACTCCTTAGGCTGATGTCTCCAAGTAGCTTGAGCATCACCAACTTTATATGGGCCCTGGACCATAGCCTCATACTTAGAGATGTTACTTTCTCTAAGGCTAAGGTTGTAAACACATGCTTTTGGGGATCTAATCTTATGATTAAAAAACACATCTTTCCTTTTGAAGTAGCCTCCCAGCTGCCTGTCTGCACCTTACTGGTGGCTTTCTGCCTAATACTGCAAATGTGTCACAACAGTAACAATAACATCACAAAATGTCTGTGTCAAGGGATTAAAAAAATTAAAATCGGGTACTTTATAGCTTGTGCAACTTTTTGGACTCATAGTTTTAGGAGTCACAGTCACTGTATCATTTTTTAAAGACCACATTGCAGCTGAGTACTGAGTTTCCAGTAGCACAAGCTTTCCATCCTGTAAGCTGCGCACAAAACCCATGCGAGCACCCCTAGACGATATAACTGCTTCCCATGAACTAAAGAATACCATTTCTTCCCCTATTCCAATATAACATCAAAAATTCCTTTCAAGTACAAACATTTATTTTATTCTACTTTCCCTGACCAAGAGAATCAATCTTTAATTAATTTTTCCCAGAAGGACCGTTCTAGCAATGCCACAGGCATTGTCCATCTCCCAATAGCACCTGGCTATGCTTATAATTAAGACGGAACCACCATGCCCTGGTGAGTGCATTTCTGGAATGATATTTCTAGAAACCTTCATGTTTAAATCAAACTTAAAAATCTGAGCTTTTCATCTCGTTGGCACAGGCTACTCTTCAACTCACCTGCTGCTTCCTTACTGTGTCTCAATATGCTCTTTAACATTTCTATCTTCCTTGACAATTGGAAAGTTATTTTTGCCACCTGTAGCACCAACCTCTCATACACCATGCATCGCGTGGCACAATAACCATTCAATAAACTGTAGCTATTCATGTTGCAGGAGAATTTCTTTTCTTTTCTTTTCCTTTTATATTTGTGACTGGCTCAGCCCACTTTGGGGTCTGGGCTAGGGCAGCATGTGGTGCCAGGGATTGAACCGTGGTCCCTGTGCACTTGCTTAAGCTTGTCTAAACAAGTGCTTTAGACTGCTGAACTATCCCACTGGCCCAAGAAATTTCTTTAAGTGTTTGGAAGCTTCTTTTTTTTTTAACCTCAAAATAAGAGGCACAAACATGTCCTGCTCCAGCAATGTGAAAACGTACAATATAGAGAGGCAATTCTATGGTAAATTGATAAGACTGGTAATTACTTGGCATAACAGTAAAAGGAATTAGATCTTTGCTAGTTCCGCATAAATAGAAGTATAGTTATCGGTGCATGATAGCATGCCCAGAGGCCTAATGACTGAGGAGGCTGGACATGGGCACCATTTGAGATGAGAATTTAGAGAGGAACCTACACAGCATAATGAGAATCTGCTCCCCTTTAAAAAAAAAAAAAGGAATTATAGACAATAAAACATTTGATTATAATTTTATACTTAAATGATGATTTTTTTTATAAAAGAAGATGCCATAAGTATAACAAGTCTCTGATATTATGTTCAATTGCCAAAAACATGATGTAAGCTGTTGATGTAATGCTTTGTTAGTCCTGGAATGCTCCAGGCCAGTGGTGGCAAATGTACACACTCATGCCACAGTAGGTCGTTTGTCTTGCTTCAACTTCCAAAAACTTCACCATTACTTCACTAGGCAATAAAGGCAAGAGTAGATAGATGGACAGGGTACAAAGCCTGAAACAATGAAAATGTGTTAAGTTGTATTAAGTAGATATTTCTGGTTGTTCATCTTCCTACTAATAAAAAAGTACTTATTAACTGATTTATCTTAGTCATTTTTTCTATATATAAGTTTGTTAAAATGTTTTCTTTTTTTGTGAAAATTGGTGTGACTTCAGTAATGCTTAGCTATTAAAATGCGTACATGAAATACCAGGGATTGTACAAGATAATTGATAAAGGGAAAAGAAACTCCCAAACCTGAAAGATCCCTGGAATGAGTTCATGCTCTCTAAAAATCAAAGAATAAGTTTCAAGAGTAACTTGGGTTAAAAGTAGAATATATTCATGGGGGTAAAGAAAGCTTCTGTTCTAGGGAGGGACTGAAGGGGACCTGAATGTGTTGTTGTCTCAGTTACTTTTTACTCATTGCTGGGACAAGATGCACAACACCCGAAATTAGGGAAAGAAAGATTTATTTAGCTCACAGTTTTTGGAGGTTTCAGCCCATACTCCTCTGGTTCCAGGGCAGAGTGGAGCATGGCAGAGAGCAGCAGTTCATGGAGGCAGAAAACAATGAATAGCAGAGGAAGGAGCAGTAGCCGCAGCATCTATCAAGCCTCTCTCCTTTCCTTCCACAATGACTGCGAAGGCCAGGTCTGTGGTTCACGCTGACTGTGGACCAGAACGCCTCTGAGGAACTGGTGTGCAGAAGCCTTCCTCAACCCCTTTATATAACCTTTAAGTGCTGAGTCACTCTAGGGCAGGCCCTGCCCACTCCAGGCTGCGGAGTCACTGAACTGATACAGCTAAGCTTCCCATCTCTCAAGTTGACACACTGTGTAAACCACCACAAGTGCAAAGGAACCTGCCTTTTCTAGGGATTTTTATGGAGCAAATACATGTGGTGAGGCCGATGTGAGGTGGGAAACATGGGAACTCACAAGATGAACATGCGGTGGCACAAGAGTATGGTCCACCAATAAAATGAAAGGTATAATGATTCAGGTAAAATTGATTAACACAGGATTAAATGGGAAAGCAAGTCCTGTAGCCAGGGGACATGAATACATAACAGGGGTTCTTCCTGTAGGGTGTTGGGTTAGTGACTCTTCCAGGCTTTGTTAAGGTGATCGACACTTTTTTAGAATATCAAGCTCTGATGTGGACCTCTGGGGAGCTATGTGGGTACATTTATTTAAACTTGTGTCTCCAGATCTGGTCTCCAGGGAGGTGCTTGGCTTCCCTTTACAAGGTCTCCCATACTCTTCACTGGCTTCTTCCAGGGACCAGTCCTATAATATTTCTATAATATTTCTATCTAACTTGGCTGCCTACAACATAGTGATTTAAAGCTATTAGAATAGAATCAAGAACTTTTGTTCAATTATTTGGATGATATTTTTTGCCAAGTATCTTTTTTGTCAATTAATTTTAAAAGGCATTTTTACATTCAATATGTGAGGAGTTAACTCTCATAAACCCTGATAGTGGTTGTGTTAAAAGAATTATGAAGAGCAACTTAAGTTTGAGAAACGATTACATTCCTAAACAAATTGCCTATAGCACTAATAATAAAAAAAAAACTTTTACAACAACCAAAAGTTCTTTCACATTACCAAAACATCAGATTAATGTCTTATATAGTCAAAGAATTAAATCATACACAGGGCAAAAAACTTGGAATAGAGAAATCTGTTGAGAAGACAGAGAAAAACTTCTGGTAATCAGGCAGTGAGCAAAATGGGTTATAGAGAAGGCCTCATGTAGGGCTTCTTGGGAGGAAGCAGGACATGAGATTTGGTCATGTCAGAAAGGAACTCTCACAAGTGACCCTTGGGCTTGAACTGACAGTTAGGATTTGGGGCTTACAAATGCAGAATTCAAAAGTCCAGTTGTTCAACATTCCCAAGTCCCTCCAAAGCCCGCATGGCTGCAGGGAGGGTTGTTTGTTTAGAGTATTTTGTTCTACTTGTGCAACTGTTTTGTAGGTTCAGAGACCTAAAAGCCTGACCAGATCTCCAAATCCTATCTCTTAATATTAGCAATGATGCTCCAGTTGGCTGAACCATTCTGGCCAAACACCCTCAAGTAGAACTATATTAGAAATATATATATATGTGAAGGAGATAAGGCATGTTGTAACTTTTTCTGTGATCAAAATGTGCTGAAATGTAACCTGTCCCATGAATGGGGTGGATCACTGTTCCCACCTCTTCTCTGGCAACCACTTTGGACTCTGTCCAGTAACACTATGCGGCACAGAACTGAGGACTTTCAGGCCTACATTATCATTGTAGTCACTTTTTTTAAATTTTAAGGAAATTTTATTGAGTTCTTTTAAATGATATTATATGAGACAATGTGCTAATTAAGAATTTTATGCAATATTTACATGTGTGCATAATTGCTTAGGATACAAATTATGTTTTTGCTTTAGTCTTTCTGATATATGTGTCAAAACAAAACTTGAATGAGATAATGAGGTAAGGAAATATTCACTTAAGGCTACTGAACTACGGAAAGTAATAATCATTGCCATCATCATAACAAGTAGTGTGGGGAGGTCACAGGCCAGATAGATCTAACTTTCCTTCTTCAAGGGAAAATTAAATTTGTCTTTTGAGAGGTGGGAATTTTACAAAACCAAGGAACCAAAATCAGTTCCTGCTTTTCCACAGCAACTGGTACTTAGAAAGCCCTTTCTTCTTCCTGGGTGACTTTACTTCAAAGGATTGATTCACAGTCCCTTGCGAAAGACAGTCCTGGTTTACAAAACTCTTAAGATTTATAATTATCTACATTTAAAGTACCAGAAAAAAAAATTTGTGGACATGGAGGTAAGAGATGACCAGTTTGTTTAGCAAAACTCTTGGGCCTTTGTAGGAAACAGGAGGACTCCTGCCAGCCAGGTGGGGCTGTGCTTTGCTGTGGGGCCTTGCAGCAAGGGGTTTCCCCTCTGGTAGCTGTTTCCCAGGCCTCCAGGGGATGGACCTTAACGGAGCTTAAATAAGGTGACTGGCAGCTTCCATGGCTTCCTGGGGTGCTGAGTGAATGAGGTTGAATTCTGGCTGGCTTGGATAGAGTTCTTCAGTTGGTCCCTAATTTTTCTTAGGCATCAGTTAGGCATGGTCCTGGTCCCCCTGATGCTAAAGCTTTTCCTTAAGGGTTGTACACTTGTCAGCATGCCCTGGGCTGTGGGGACTTAGGTGGCCCTTTGGTGGCACCAGAAATGTCTATGTGGCCCAGTGGAGCCTGCAGGCTTACCCTGAGTAGCTGCCCATCTACAGTTTGCTTTCCTTCCCCATCTCGGGAGCTCTTGTTCCCCCTTCTTGTTCTTCCCCAGACCCCTCAAGCTTTCATCACTCTGAAAATTTAAATTCTTTAACTTTTTGATGCTGATCAACTGAGGGAGACAGTTGAAAAGCAGAATGCTATCCTGCCGCTTCCTCATATGGAAAATAAAAAGAAATCTGGTCATTTTAAAAAGTGCAATGTTCTCTCCAGCAATGAGTAACCTGTTTTCATCTGGACCCTGAAGTCAACCTGTGGCTCCTTCCTCCAGGGATTACTCCTCCAATGCCAATTCTTTCTCCTCATTCTACATGATTTTGCTTTCATTGCAATAACTGTGGCCTCAGTTTTACACTCCTATCTAACAGGATGTGTAAACTGCCAGGGTTGCAGTTTGATGATTCTCTTTTTCCACTCAACACAGTCATTTGTGCTGAGTCCACCTAAGGCTTCAAGGGGGAGTCCGCCTGTGCGGAAAACATTATTAGGCTTCTGGAGAAGCTGGTGCTACTGTGTACAGTGCTTAGACAGGATATATGGTGGCATTCTAATTGGCTAAGAAACACTGTGCCAGCAAGGAACTTCATTTCCAGGCTCAGTGACTGGAATGAGTTGTGCTTACAGGATGGACTCCAATAGGTTCACCAAAAAAGTGGCAGTGGCATTCATCTCAGTTGCAGATTTCTAGCCAACAATGGGTTCAGTTCTACTAGAAAGCACCAATGTGAATGCTGGACAGGATCTTGGAAGGGGAGGATACCCTGGGAGGCTCCTGTGTGGGAATCAGTCCACAGGACGGCTCTAGGGGGCTTTATAACCTAAACTCAGGATCCCATGGGTGGTCCTGTAGTATATCCATAAAAAGGCCAGGGATTAACCAGGGACTGGCCTGTGAGAATCCCACACTTGGGCCCTGGAACTTCCCCACTAAAGAGTTAATCATTAACCTAGGGATTGGTCTGTCTGGATTCTGTGCTCGGAACCCTCCTGGACAGCTCTGAAATATTTCCCTCTAGAGAGTAAGGTATGAGTGCAGGGACACCTTGTGAGAATCTCACAATGCAATTTTGATGTCTTTGTGCCTACAGACCCCATTGGAAACAGCTCAGCTAATATTTTTGACTCCTAACTTGGATGGCTTCTCACCTACTGGGAACAGCTCCATCTCCAAAAGATCATCTTAAATTTTTCTTTTTTCTTTCTTTCTTTCTTTCTTTCTTTCTTTCTTTCTTTCTTTCTTTCTTTCTTTCTTT
>NW_004524582.1:4204055-4209445 GCF_000260255.1 Octodon degus
ATTTGTTTGTTATCCTTGATGTCACTGTTCCAAATTGTAACATGATTTCTTTTTTTCTTCTTCCTCTTCAGACTTCCTGGATGATTCAAACCCACTCTATATAAAAGACACAAATAGCAAATATTTCATCAATTGTGTCTTTCTCCTGTCATCAACCGCCAAGGGAGACAAGATATCTCTTGTTAGCAAGCAAGAAAGATAACCTCGCTGCCCTTGACCATGGTACTTCCATTTTTTAAGATCACATGTATTCACTAGCTGTTGTGGTCACTCCGCAATGTGGGGGACTAGATTAACCAATCACACAGAAGGCTTACCTTTGTATCAGAAATAGTAATGCACTTCTTATATCAATCAGACTGAAGTTAGTGAGAGACAAGGCACAGAAGATGGCTGGCCAATTTTCTAATATCCAAAAGAAGCTGAGTCTTCATTGCCCTGGCTAAAGATCTGGAATTGGATTGTCCTGGTTACTATTCTGGACATGGCTTTTATTAATTCTTGTAGCCATCATACTATTTAGATCTCACTTCCTTATTTTCTCAGTGAAATTTGATTCTACTTATTTGATAGCCATTAAACTACTGGTGATGGCCCAAGCCTATGACCAAAACCTACCTCCACATTCTGGGCTCATTAGGAAATCCTCAGGGAGGGAACCTGTGGACAGCTCCCTGGAGCTTTAGGACATGGTGAGTGTTCCTCATCTCCACATCATTAGGGCCAGTACTGCTATGCAGCAAACACAGCCATGGAAGACAGACATTTTCCCTTCACCACCCCTTAAAGATTTGATGGGAGTGAGTCTTGGAAGGAGAATCATAAAGATAGAAAACCAGAGGCTGAATCTGGACAAAGTCCCATGTTGGTCTAGTCCTACTCTCAGTGTTACCCATAATTTCTTCAAAGAGAATGCTGGACCCATGCGCTTGGTGAAAGCTGCTGAAGTGACTCAGGATTCTGTGAATCACTTCTGTCAATCTGACCTAGAGACCCACTGGGAGGCACTTGGCCTTGGGTACCCTTCCCTAGAGGCCCAAAAGCCTAGTTTGACCAATGTGCCCCTTTGATTTTCCTGTCACTCCAGCGTCCCTTTTCTGTTTGTGACATATTTTTTGTTTCCTCTGACACAAATATCCCCTGAGCACATTTTTCCTGTTATCAGGAATAAATGTAACTGCTTTTCTTTCATCAGTGAGAATATGCATGGCTGGGGGCTGCCTGCCTTTTGTTTCACTTGTTTTGCCATCTCCTTTTACTCTACATCCATGTAGGTCATATGTACTGTGTGGCAGATAGAGGTGGGAAGTCTCTGGTCAATCTTACTGAGCTAATGGCTCCTCTCCCATCACCTTCTGGCAAAAAGGCCTTGCATAAAAAGCCAGGAAACTTTCCTGGAAATGTGGACTTACACTTTGGGAAGAGGCAGTGCTGTTTGGCTTTCACTGCAGTTAGCCACTGTTTCAGCTCATTGCAATGGGATAGGGACTCCTGATGGTTGGCAAGGCACACCCCATTTGCTACTCTTGTCCCCTCAATGGGGCCAGCTGTGGTAGTGGTTGTTTGTCCTTAGGGTTTATCCAGTGCTTGCTGAGACTCTCACTGAGACCAATTTCTGGATGAGAAAGAGTTGCTTCTGTGTGGGGGTTCAGGCTTAGGCCACTGCTCAAAATTGGTTGGGACTATGGATTTTTTCTTGTATTTCCATTTCTTGCTTCTTGGATTTCTCCCCTGGCTCAGCTTTCGAACTCTTTTTGTTGGAGTCAGGCTTCCAAGCTGCTCTTCTGGTGACCACAGTTACCAAGGTGAGGTCGGCAGATGGATGTCTGTTGTCCTGCTTTCCCAGGGTTCTCCCTTACTGGCAAGCGCTGTATCCACAGATGCCAAAGAGGAGTCACTCACTTCTTCCTGCTGACCCTGCTCATCCTGCTGACTACATCGCATGTCTGTTTTGGAGTGCCAAAACGGTATTTTCACCAAAGGAAACAGGGAGCACGCATCAGCAACAACAGTAAGCAGTAGCTTTATTTTCCAGCTTGTACATAGCAGTCATTATCAAGGTTAGATTCTTGTGCACTGTCATAACCAAGTAACACATGTGTGATTGTCCAGGCTTAGTCACTCTTGCATAAGTACGTCCCACTGTGTAACTGTGCCAAACAGGAAGATGGTGTCTCTATCAGTCCTCAGACTCCCCTGGCCTTTCACGCAATCTTGAAGTGGCTCACAGTGAGGAGCCAGAGAAACAATATTCAGCAAAGACAAGTACTTGGTAAGACCAAAATAATCCCTGGGCCATCAAAACACAAGGAAAAGGAGGCACACTCAGTCTTCCCTTGTGAAGTCAGAGGGCAGGGGCAGTTGATTCTAACATCAGTGGCCCGGCGAAAATTAACAATCACATTGTTTCAAAGAACACGTACCTGAGAAACATGAGATAATCTCAGGGAACCAGGGATGTATAGAGAATGGCGGCCTCTGCATTGCTTCATTTTGTGTGTCCCCAGAGTTCTCCTGCAAAGTCCATATCAACCTGGAAGTTGGACACCTCCTTTCCTTTTCCACTGAAAACCCTCTCGTGACTCAACAGCTTTTCTTTGTCTTTAGGGTGAGGGCTCAGGAAAATAAAATGCTTTCGGTATGTTAAACACTGGACTCTGGTTTGGATATTTGTGTCTCATGAAAGTTTAAGTGTTGAAACATATTCATGTATACGACAGTACTTAACAGCTGGGGCTTTGAGATATGCTATGTGAGGGTACAACCAACAAAAACACTTCTTTTATGAACCAGGATAGGAGACTTCATCAGACATTAGCCTTCCCAGGATTGTGATATTGTACCTTCTACCATCCTCCCTTTGATGACCTTTTCCCCATTATTCTTGTTATACTGCCGTAACACCTAGAACCAACAGAAACACTCTCTAATGTTGGTAAGCTATTTTTCATTGTTCTGGGAATAGGACTCATGACCCCTAGCTTGCCAGGCGGGCACTGTGCCACTAGCGAGCTATATCCCCTGGACACTCTCTATTTTTATCTCTATTTTTAGAATAATTAAGTTTAAGGAGCTGAATAAAATATTATTTATGGATTATCTCTTTCTTTCTTTCTTTCTTTCTTTCTTTCTTTCTTTCTTTCTTTCTTTCTTTCTTTCTTTCTTTCTTTCTTTTTTTGGTGGTATAAAGGGATTGAACTCAGGAACTTGTGCTTGCCGGGCAAGAACTAATTCCACTGAACTATCTCCTACCCCCCTATTTATGGATATTCTTATTCTTTTCTTGTGTAAGATGCTCTTTAACTTGAGGTACTCATTCTCCTGTGAACTTGATGGCAAAGAGATAAAATTCAAGGTAAAAAGTTTGGTAAAATAATTAGTTTAAAAAGCTTTTCTATACATAGTCCCTGTGCCTCAGGAAATTTGAATCCACATACACCAGATGAGAAAACGCTTCAGGGAGAAATGGTCACGAAAGAGAAAAAGACAAAAGCTACCCTGTGCACAGAACTATTATGCAAATGGACCTGAAATGGTGCACATAAGAAGCCTGCACAAGCACAGAAGCCTGCAGGCCAGGCCTTCTGCCACTAATTACTTACAGCCAAAAATAAGCTATGCAGTTCTGTTTTGTTCAGTATTTCTGCCCTTTAAATTGTATTTTTCCTCGATCATACAACCCATGATTCAAAAAATATACTAGTGAGCAATTAGAGTTTGCTCCTCTGTAGCTGCTCTACATTGTGGTGAATGTTCATGGCTTTCCTGCCCCAAACCTGGCTGATCTACTACATTTAGTGTTTGTATTCTTTTTCTCCTTAACCTTCTGGAATATTATTTTAAATAACAAAAGTCAAAGGCCAGCTTTTATTGAATAGCTGATGTGGCCAGGAACTTGTTGCTTATTAGCTCAGTACCCTTTTCATAGCCGTAGTACATCCTCATGCCTAGAAGGACAATGTGGCTGCCACGAGATGATCCTTCCGGCTGGAGGGGGGACACGCCTGCCCTGTGATGGGAAGCATGCACCTGTTAGGAGCAGGAGGCACTAGGACAGCGTGGCTGTGAGTCTGCTGTTTTCTGGAATCTGAGGTGATGGTCAGTTTGGAGACATCCAGGAGGCGGTCCATAGGTTCTGGACTTGGATACTGTGCTAGGTGGAAACTGTGTGTCCCTGTACACTCTGAAAATTAATTAAGTTACTTGTATCTGGACATCTTCATTACTGAAAGGAATGAGGTGAAGTAGGTAAAGTTAAGGGCTAATAAACTTGCAATAGTCATACGCCATAAGTGAATATATACCTAAATGCAGAGCTAAGCAGAGATGTGTCTCCAAGTTTTAACGTAACGAGTTGCCCTTCTGCTTATCTTTATTTCTTCTATACTACTACCTTATAATGTGTTTAACATGCTTCATTAGTAGGCATTTAAGTGATTTCCAAGCTTTTTTTATTGTGGAAAATACTGTGAGAAACATACACACACACACATACACACACACACACACACACACACACACACACATTGTTTTCACTTTTTCTTTTTTGGTTTTTTTTGTGTGTGTTTTGTTTTGTTTATCTGTGGTGGTTATTGAGTTCAGGCTCTTCTCACTGAGCAACATCCTGGATTGCCTTTGTTTATTTATTTATTCATTTTTGACATAGGATCTTGCTACAGGTGCACTGGAACTTGCAATCTTCTTGTTCTGGACTCCCAGAGTGCTGGAATTTCAGGTATTCATCACACCACTTAAATTAGCATTTTTAATCCCATGTATCTCTATCCACACTTGGGTGTAATGAAGATTTAGTGGCTACAAAGTATATACCAAGTCCATCTGTCTGTCTGTGTATGTATGTATGGATCTATCTATCTATCTGTCTGTCTATCTATCTATCTATCTATCTATCTATCTATCTATCTATCTATTTATTTATCCAATATATCCTCTTTTAAAAAGTACTACAAATGTGTTCACAGATACCAAATATATTTGGCTGGTTTCTGATCTACATTCTTGTAAGCATCAAAAACTTGAGTTATTATTGCACTTAGCTCTCACAAAATTGACAAGTGCATTGAGTGTCTCCGTGTAATTCTTTTGCATGCTGATTTGTTGGTTTTGAGAGAAGATCAGACTATGTAATTGTGCAGGATTTGATCCCTCTACACCTAGGCTGGCCTCCAGCTCAAGCCAGTCCTCTTGCTTCAGCCCCCCAATACACCGCCACACATGGCTTAATTTTTCTGTGTATTTTTTATCTCTCTAAAGAAGTTTAAACAGTTTATTCCACGCTTAATAGGTGTTTCTGTATTTGGAACTTAATCCTTAATATATTCTTCATTTTCAGGTATTTTTTTTTAATTTGATCTATAAAGGTTACTTTT
>NW_004524582.1:4209545-4210861 GCF_000260255.1 Octodon degus
TTTTTTTTTTTTTTTTTTGGTGGTCGGTTAAGTCCCCTCCAGGGGCAGAGCTGGTGTGGCATGTGGTGCTGAGAATTGAACCACAGTCCCCGCGTGCTTGCCTAAGTTTGCCTATGCAGGCGTTGTAGGCCTCTGAACTATCTTGCCAACCCCTATGAAGGTTCTTTCTGTTGTAGAGATATAGGTCTTTTGGACACTGTAACATCTTATTTTGATATTTTTATCTTCATCTAAACATAGCTAAGAACACTAATCTAGAAGTAATTCATATTAGTTTATGCTTCCTGGTTTTGTAGAATATGAATGACTATTTCAACATATATTGCACATATAAACTTGATTTTCATTCTTTAAAAGGAGACTGTATTCCATGTAAGGAGTGAGTAAAACAAATCTAACTACCTAGGTTGGTAATATGGATGACTAGCTAGCTAGCTAGCTAAATATTAGTGCTGTACATATGTGTTTGTATTTGGGGGGGGTTGTTTTGTTGGTTTTGATTTTCTCATTTATGTATTTGGTACAGGGTCTTACTATGTGGCTTGGACTTGAATTCATAGTGATCCTCCTGTTTTCAGCCTCCCCAGCGCTAGGATTATAGGTGTGTACCATCACTCCGAGACTCCTTCACCTGCTCAGCATGCCCTGCGGGTGGGCTGGTGGGGAAGGCTGGGCATACGGGACGGAACAACGAACCCTGGTGCCTGTGCTTGCCAAAGCAGATGCTCAGTCCACTGAGCTATCTTGCCAGCCCCATATGTACTTTTAAAGATCAGGATGCATTAATAGGCCATTAAATTAGCCAAATCAATTCACTACAGTTCATGAAATTGAACATTTTTATAATGATAAAGTTTTTTTAATATTGTGTAAAATATCTACAACTTGCTGATTTTACTCAGTAATATATTTTTTTCTTATTTATTTTCTATGTTGATTTATTTGTCAGAATAAGTACCTTTTGTTCAATATATGTTTAAATATTTTTCTTTTTGTCTTTTGTTTACTGTATATATTTCAAAGCATACTTGCAATATCTCAGTATCACATTAAGTAATCATACATTGTAGCAGTGTCTGTATTAGTTTTTGGTTAGAATTTAACTGGATGTGGTGGAATATAGGAGAGTAAAAATTTTAAATCTCTCTTCATTATAGGATAGAATTGAGAATATCTTTCATGACATATCTCCTCTGATGTTTACCAATATTTACATTTTATTAGAACACAAACATACTATTTGGCTACATATTAGACTGCTAAAATGACATTTAGTTATTTTATTTTATTTTTTTATTACCTGATTTCTTTTTTTT
>NW_004524582.1:4227163-4228276 GCF_000260255.1 Octodon degus
AGAAGAATGTATGCATTGTGTTAATTATTGAAACTGTCCTAGCCATTTGATTTGAAACTGTCTCATTGCTATTTGTTTATCAATAAAATTATGAAAAAAAAAGAATGAGGGAAATCTTTCCATTTTTCTGATATCCTGTTTCATCTGTCCTTGTATTTTTACTGCAAAGTACTTTCATGATTTTGTCTAGGATAACTAATTTTTAATTTGCTTGATGCTATTATGCATGGTCATGTTTCCTAATTTCTTTCTTAATAAGTTCTTTATTAGTGTACATTAACTTTTCTTTCCGATATCTCTGTTTCTGTCTCTCTATCTCTCTGTCTCTGTCTCTGTCTGTCTCTCTCTCTCTCTCTCTCTCTCTATCTATCTCTCTTGTCTTTCTCTGTCTCTGTCTCTGTCTCTGTCTCTGTCTCTCTCTCTCTCTCTCTCTATCTCTATCTCTCTTGTCTCTCTCTGTCTCTCTCTCTCTGTCTCTTTCTGTCTCTCTCTGTCTCTCTCTTACTCTCTCGCTCCCTTGCTCACTCTCATTTATTGCTTTGGCAAATACTTCCAAGACTAAGTTAAACAGGAATGGTAATAGTGGTTTTGTTTCTGATTTTAGTGCATTTAGTTTTTTTCTTATCCAATATGCTGGCAGTGAGTTTATTATAAATATTTTTGAGATTGAAATAAATTCCTTTTTGTAACTATTTCCTTCTGAACTTTTATCATGAATGGATGTTGGATTTTGTTAACTTTTTTGTGTCTGCTGAGATGGTTATGCATTTTTCCCCCTTGCTTCTGACAATTTATACTGCTTCAATTTTGGACATGGCCTATATGCAGTCCACAAACAAGTGCATAAAAGAATATGGTATTCATATGCAAGGGAATATTGTTCTTCAGTAAAGAAAGATATACTGCAACTATTCATAGGTAAATAGATGCACTTTCACAGCATAATATTTTGTTAAATAAATCAGGTACAAAAGCTTAATTATCACATGGTTTTTCTTATATGAGAAACTCAGAACATAAATAAAGAGCAAAGAAAAAGATAATACAGGGGCTGGAGAGATGGCTCAGTGGTCTAAAGCACCTACTTGGAACTAGCTTGGCAAAGCATCAGGG
>NW_004524582.1:4228531-4231276 GCF_000260255.1 Octodon degus
AGGAAGGAGAAATTTTTCAATTGGGATTGAGACAGATATGAGGGAGGGTGAGAGTGGAGAGGATAAGGGAATGAAATAAAAGAATAATTGAAGACAAATGGATATAGAGTTTTCCCTAATGAGAAAGGATCAAATTTTTTTTAAAATTTTTTTTTTTGTTTTTTAGGCCACTTCAGCCCACTCTGGGGCCAGGGCTAGCACAGCATATAGGGCTGTGGATCACACCGTGGTCCCTACACAGTTGACCAAGCCTGCCTAAGCAGGTGTTTGAGACTGCTGAACCATCTCGCCTGCCCCAGGACCAAGAAATGGAAAGAATAGAGAGGGACAGGAGGGGCACGGGATGAAAACAGATTTAGACGTCCACTGTATTTCAGTCAACTCCCACTGCACCCATGATCTAATAAAACTAAAAGGAAAATTAGGTATTTCTCAATCTGTTCTTTCGCTGTATTTACTACTCTGGCTGGCTTGGGTTATTTGTTTTCCTCAAAGAATTAAATGTTCATTTTCAGTAAACTAAAATTGATAACTAGCAAATTTAAAATAAAAGTATTTACAACTTATCTTGGTTTTTGACTGTTAGGCTTTAATTTTTTTTTTAATTTTAAATTTGCATTTTTGTAAATTGTGTCAAAAAGCAAGATAAAGTAAGATAAACATTTGGATTGAAAGAAAGACTATTATAACTTGTTCTTTATACATTTAACAACGTCCAGTTTGATTAAATTTTTTCTGCATATCACACTAGATTTGTGAAAGAGGAATTACAAATTTTAAATTATTAAATAATTATAAGAACATGGAATTGTAGAGGAATTTAACATAACTCTGAGCTAACTTATAGCAAAAAAGAGACATTGCTTATATTTACTAACTATTCTGCAAATAATTTATACAATAAAGTATAAATGTAGTAATACAGTGTTATTAGTGGTATTATAATGATCAAGTAATTCCCTGTTATTAGTTTTCAGCCCCACATTTCTAGAAAATGCTACCTAAATTTTGAAGTCATTTGTAAGATCAAAATTTGTTATATTTAAAACTAACTACACTCATCCTCAACCGCATTCATGTGTGAATGTTTGCTTTTCTAATGATTTAAATTTTCAACCAAAAATATGAAATTTTGTGCTAATTTGAGTAACATAGGCTTTATTTAAAATTATTTTCTTGTGCTTCAGTCTATTTCAAGTTGTCATTTTATTTTTTCCTCCATAGGCAACACCAACTTGAATTTTCTCCACTGTTCATCAGAAGACTATTTTCAGGCTCTTGGTAGCAAATGGATTGTTGAGGCAGTCCTGTTGGTGATCCCAGCTCTTGCATTGGTCCACGGAGCAGCAATTCACTGAAGTTGTAAAAAGAATTTCTACTAGATTCCGCCACAGCTCATTCGGTCCATTTGTCCTTCTCACACATGCTTTTGCCATAGAAGTTCATCTAACCGTTCAATTTTTAGATGCATCTATAAAGGAAGTTGTTTTGTAGTGTGTTGGTTCTGTTATTATAGTCTTTGTGAAGATAGAAGTAATACTTTTTTTAAACTTATATATTAAAAATAAACAATAAATCAAAATCTTTAAATTGATTTACAATTAAAATATATTTTCTAATTATCTTAAAGTGAAATATTTATTCAAGGAAATATGTTTAACTAAGGAGTACAGTCTTCCCTTTATTCCTCTGCTAACACCAAGAATCATTTATCCTTTTAAGGATTAACCATAGAGGAATGCACTAATACATAGTGATCCAAGACATTCCTTAGGTATAAACTCCTTCTCATGACCGTCTTTCAGCAAGTGCAAAGTATAGTTTCCTGTTTCTAGAAACTGGGCTGTCTTAGTTTTTTACTTTATTTATTTGTTTGTTTGTTTGTTTATTTATTTTAGTTCCATCATACTGGATTAGGTTTTTGTTTTTTTCAAATTTCAAAAAAATCATTTATTTTTTTATTTGTTTGTTTGTTCATGCAGGGTCTTGCTATGCATCTAAAATTCATCCTACTCCTCCTGTCTCAGCCTCCCTAGTGCTGTGATTACAGGCATGTTCCACCACACCCCTTTTCAGTTGCCAGCATCCCACACCACTCCTGGGGTTCCAGGGCCAACATGGCATTTGGTAGAGTGGATCAAACCCAGGTCCTTGAGTTTTCCAGACTGGCACATAGACAGCCAAGCTATCTCTCCAGCCCTGTATCTTTGTATTTTATATTTAAGTCTTGAAACATGTGTTGAATTATTAAAGAAGTAAAGAAGAAATTAATGCACTATTTAACAAGACAAGGTACTTTAATTCATAATAAAACCGCAAAACATATGCAACTTACAGGTACCTTCACTTAAAGCTACAAATTGCTTTAGTATTTAAAATTAATAAAGCTTTATAAGATAATTATTTTTATTCCCTCCAAGTATTGTTCAGCTGTGGATTGCTTACCTGCTATTTGAGACTTGGAGTACAATCCTTAGTGCAGTCAAAAAGTGTTAGTTTTATAGATAATTTTATGTAAAATATTGAATACTTTAAGAAGTACTAAGAATAAATGGCTAGTAAATTATTTCAACTAAGTATTATTTTTCTTAGGCAAAGTTCTGAAGCATAATAAAATGTGTGTGGGGAGACCAGGTGTGGTGGTGCAATTTAGTATCAAAATAAATTTAAAATCGATAAAGATTTAGTGTTGTGTTTCTTATATGCTATGATATGCTGTAATTGTATGCTGATACCATATATATA
>NW_004524582.1:4231881-4232461 GCF_000260255.1 Octodon degus
AAAAAAAAAAAAAAAAAGAAGTTAGCTTGAAAATTACTCTAGAATAATTAAAACTGATCTTCAGAAGAGACATGTTAATTCAAACTGAAGAATAGAAATCTTCTCAGGAGCAAGTGCCAGGATTAGGATTAATAAATGCTAATTGAGAACTTGCTGGAAATTCAGTGTTTACAACTCTGAAAGTTAAAAAAAAAAAAAAAAAAAGCATGTTGAGTTCTAGAAAAAACTTCTATTTGTGAATTTTATCTTTAGGAGTTGAATCAGAGTGATCACAGTGATGGTTAGTGAAAAATTCCCTCAAACTTTTATCAGGAAAAAGAGAAAAGTAATCACTTGAAAAGTACATTAGAGTATCCACAAGGTACTTCCCTGGAGAAACTGTTTAAGCAGAAGCTAATCTGCTGAAGGAAAGCTCCTGATTTAAGAGAAGAGAAACATGCAAGCTTAGCCCATTCTGGGTATCCTGTTCCACTTAGCAGCAGGACCTGAGCCTTTCATAATTATATACAGATTCACCAAAAGACTACAATCTCATGATACAATTATACAATACTTCACTTACTTCTACATATTCCCTTAG
>NW_004524582.1:4233141-4241059 GCF_000260255.1 Octodon degus
CTGGGGGATTGAACCGGGGTCCCTGATGTTTTGCTAAGCTTGTTCTAAGTAGGTGCCTTAGACCACTGAGCCATCTCTCCAGCCCAAATTTTTTTTTATTTTTTATTTTTGCGGAACCGGGGATTGAACTCAGGCCTTTGCGCTTGCAGGGAAGTGCTTATTCCACTGAGCCATCTCCCCAGCCCTTAATCCTTTGATTGATTTATAATTCATGGCCTTCCAGCTGAGTTGTAAAGTCGTGGAAACATTGGAAGACGGGAGCTGATCACGAGAAGGTCCGTTGCTGGGGACGTGATCTGGAGGTGGAATGACGCCTTTCATGACTTTTCCTCTCTTTTTCTGACTCCCATTCACCACGGAGTGAGCTATGCCTTGTCCTGACATGATATTTTCTCAGATATAAAACCAATAGAAAAAAGAATCAGAAATTGAAATCTCTGAAGCATTGAGTAACAATGAGGTTTTCTTCTTTTAAGTTGTTTTTCATTAGTATTTTTTCACATGGATAGTATGTCAGTATGGCTGACAGGAACAGATTCCTAAAAAAGCAAAAGTGGTATAACTCTATGACAGAACCCCCAACAGTTAAATATTAAAAACAATGAAATAAAAATTATGATTTTTCTTTATTGGGGTTCATTAGTATATTGACTACAGATGAAGACATACCTTTTTCTTTGAAAAGTACAAAGAAATCAATAATCCTCTAACCAAATGAGCTAACAACAAAGGAGAAGGAATATGAATTATAGATATGAAAAATGAGAGAGAACATCAATTCTGATCCATGAACATTAATGGATAATCATACAATATTCAAAACTTTATGTCAAAAAAGTGTAACCTGTGTGAAGTGGACTAATTCCTTGACAAATTAAGTATGCCAAAATCCCCTTAAGAAGAAATGAAAAATCTGAATACCATTTGTGAGAGTTAAGCTTAGTTGTCAGTTTGGTGAAGCAGCTGTACCAGTGATAAACAGGCATGTTTTGGTGTAGCGTGGAGACATGACCTTAGAGCCTCTGTCTAGTTACTCTCTTCTTCCTCTCTGGTACTTCCTCTCTTGCTTCCTGGCTGCTCCAAAATCAGCAGCTTTACTGAGCAAGCTTCAGTCATGATGTGCCTCCTTTGGATCCAGCTGGCTTTAGATTGCATTATCTAAAGTCCTGACCCAAGTAAACTTCTCCTCTTTGAAGTTGTGGGTGTCAGATTTTTGTCCACCACCAGGAAAGGAGTTTAATAGGGACATTTGTCTATTAGAATTGAATCAATAAATAGTAAGCTTTCAAAACAAAAAAAATAGCAAGTGAATGTGGATTAAATAGTGAATTATACTCAAATCAATAGAAAAATTAAATTCATTCATTCTTTACAGCAGATAAAACAGTTTTAATATTTTCTAACTCAGGGCCTGGGGAGATAGCTCAGTAGAATAATCAGTTGCCTGGCAAATGCAAGGGCCTGAGTTCAATACCTGACTCCCCACACCCCTCAAAAAAAAATTCTAACTCATACTGTGTGGCACTGGTGGTGAACTTTCAACATGTATGCCCAAGCCAGATGTTTGTTATTATTGACAGCTCTAGAATGTTCATCATTATTGTTGTATGACAAACATTAAACCAATATCAAAAACAGAGAAACTATAGCCTAACATTCTTATGAAGACGGATGTGAATATTATCAAGTCAAAGCTAATATAATAATATAAAATTATTATGTGCCTCAAACAAGTGAGATTTGCCACGAGTACAGATGACTCATTCAATATTTGAAAACCAATTGAATTAGTCTATTATATCATCAAATGAGTCAGTCACATCAAAGAACAAATTCATGATTACATCAATACATACAGAAAAATGTGTTTGACACAATTCAAAAGCAATTTGTGATTAAAGACTCACAGGAATGCAGTTGCAGAGATAAAGGATATCCACTAAACTCTGTAGCTAATATATTTAGAAATTAATATATTTAGAAACTGGAAGTCTTATTAATATAAGCAACAAGATAGGCATGTTCTTTATCAACAGTTCTTTCAACAGCCAAGGAGATGGCTCAGTGGAATAAGTGCTTCCCTGGCAAGTGCAAGGGCCTGAGTTCACTCCCTTGTTTGGCAAAAAAATAAAAAATAAGAGAAAAAAAATAAGCCTTTCTTTCAACAGTAGATTGAATATAATGGCCTGTGCAACAAAGAAAATGAAAAATACACAAGTTGAGAAAGAGCAATTGAAAATCAATTCTGTTCTATGGCTTATAATCTGAGCAACTACTTTAAAGATAATAATGAAATATATGCAGCATACTAACCATTGCTTATTTCCTAATATTCCCCTTTGAAAGTCTATATTAGTTTTTTTTTTCTTTTCTTTTCTTTCTTTTTTTTTATCTATTTGGTACAATCTCACTATGACACAGCTTGGACTCTAAGTAATCTTCCTGTTTTAGCCTCCCTGGCTCTAGGATTACAGGCATAAGCCACCACACTCTCGGACTCAGTGGCTGGCTCAGCACACCTGGGGGCGGGATCAGCATGTTCTGTAGTGCTGGGCTCCAATGCCAGTCCAGGTATTTGTTTGTTAAGCTATCTTGCTATCTTTTCTTTAAAATAAAAACAATGGAAAAAAACCTGGAAAAGGGGCCAGGGAGATGGCTCATTAGAATAAGCTCCTGCCTGGAAAGAGCCAGGGCCTAAGTTCAATCCCTAGTTCAGCTAAAAAAAAGAAAAAGAAAAAAACTAGACAAAACAAATAAACAAGACTATTGGTATACAGTAAAAACTAGTCATTGAATTATATGATTCACAATGGCAAGATTTGGAAATACGTACTAATGAAATACCAAGAAACTTCTAAGCAGTACTCATTTGCCTGAATAGATTGTAAAGTAGAGCCTATTGTTATAACATGAAAGACACTGGTAAGAACCCACAGATATCTACCTGCAGGTAATAACGTTATCGGTTCCAAAATTCCCTAAAAGAATATTGGACAAGATTTTGACTATAAGGCCAAATAATTAGTTCTCTGCCTAAAATTATTTCATCAGTATCATGGATGAAGTATTTAAAGGTGACATATTTGTTTCCAAACCTTAATATAGTGACTACTTTGCGTAATTATGACAAATATTTTCAAAATTGGATTCTATTTTCTTGCTATACCCAAGAACATTTACAATGTATATGCTGTGTACAAAATGGTAAGAGGACTAGGGAGATGGCTCAGCAGTATAAGCACCTGCCCGGCAAGCAAAAGGTCCTGAGTTTGATTCCTGATTCTTAAAAATAGAATAACAATAAAAATAAAACTGGCTAAACGTCACACAGGCCCCACCCCTAGGTGTGCTGAGCCAGCCACCGAGACCAGGCGTGGTGGAGCATGCCTGTTGTCCTAGCACTGGGGAAGCTGAATACAGGAGGATCACTACAAGGACAAGCTGCATAGTGAGACCCTGTAGCAAATATGTTTTTTAAAAACTGGGTAGAGTAAGAAATCCCTTACTACTGAGAAAGCATGGGTTCAATGTACAACCAATATCTGACTTGTATTAAATCAGCCCAGTTCATAAAATTCTGTAAACTTATTTTGTCATATTTCAAAAATTTCCACTAAAGTCGTACATATATACATCTTAAGGTTGATTTTAGGAATCTGAAATAATGCTAAGGAAAATAAAAATTTATTTTTTTTGGCGGAACCGAGGTTTGAACTCAGGCCCTTGTACTTGCCCGGCAAGTGCTTATTCTACTGAGCCATTTTCCGGCCCCAGTAAAAATTTCTGAGTTAAATCTTTGTTGTATTTTAGGGAAGCATCTACAGGGTGTTCAGGGTCTCACTACTAGATCAGACTGTTAGTGACCAGCCTGTTTGCAGCCTCCCAAGACTCAGGATTATAGATGCGCGTCACCATGCCCAGTCTCAATAACTGTCTCAGTGTGCCCTGGGGGCGGGGCTTGCATGGCATCTGAGTTCAATCTATGCACTTTGTATCAGATCAATAATATTTTGGAGGTATGTGTGTATATTTTGGGGTTATGAGTGTGTGTGTGTGTGTGTGTGTGTGTGTGTGTGTAATTAATTTTCACACCTTGAAGGGCTATTTTCTACCTCAGATTTTATTTTCTAGGTATCTTAATGATTTATTACCTTTTTTCCCTCCCTGGAACCTTACCTTCTCAGTTAACACATCTTTGCCTATCATATGTAAATAAGTTTCCATAATCTCTCAGTCTTTATCATTTTAATTTTTAAATTCCTACTGGCATATATTAATAGATGAGAATATGTACAGTTTATTGTATTGCATTGCATTAAATTAGTCAATTCAATCTGATAGTCTCCATTGGAGTGGGGTCTTGTTTGCCTTGTTCATTTGGTAAATATTTGTTATAGAAATGGCTAAAAGAAGAAATATGGCTTATTTTATTTGTACACTGGGCACAATTCCAGCACTCGTTGAGGGTGAGGTTGGAGGATGTGATTTCAAGTCCAGTCTAGGCAAATTAGTGATTTACTGGGATAATATCTCAAACTGATTAATAAGTTGATTAATTAATTAAAAAGTGTCATAAGTGACATAAAATTAACCATCACTGGACAAATGGAAGCTAAAATACCATGAATTTTCAATATATAGAGTATTTATTATATCTCCACTTTCCTTTTGACACAGACGTAAAATTACTTTCAAAAGTTTCTTTTACATATATAAATCAACTAGCCTTAAGTTCATTAAGTGTTTTTGAATCTATCATCTCAATATGGAGGCAATGAAAGTTGATGACAGCAAGATAAGAAGCCAAAGAATCATTGGAGTTAAGTATTTTCTTCTTTGTGAAGTTGTAATCTGTTTGAGAGATAAATTTTCAGATTTTAGTTTATTTTGTCAATATCCAGAATGAATCTTTAAGAAACACATGAACTCTCATCTTGAATGTGAAACCAGCATAAAACTGGCTACTTTATGAAATCAGATATTCAAGACTTATGAATAATTTATCCTCCCCAAGCCAAAACAAATTTTTATTCACCTATTTTAGGATATATACTGTCATCTGAGTTTACTGAGGACATTTCTTTACTGTTGTCATTTTTCATATGTTCTTAAGCCTCATGTTGAAAAACTGCAAGATATACATCAACCCCAACTAAAGTAAATGCTTCTGTATTCCTCAGTGTTTCTCCTGTAAAACACTCAGGGATTGCTCTCACTGTTAGCATGAAAGACTAACACACTAAGTAACACAGTAAACATACAAGGTAAAATAAACAGAACAAATAGAGCTCCAGAGAGGACTCAGCCTTCGGTATATTCGGTCCTCAGTACGACATATACTCTAACTTTATCTGGTAGTCATGAGAATTGCAATTTCTAATCATTCTCTGGCCTGATGGTCTGTGACTCATTTTAGTTTTATGTATTTTAAGTATGTGTCACAATTAGCAAATTCTGTTCAAGCAAATACAAGAACTTGGCAAGCACTACAATGGTAGGAGATGAAATCCTCACAGAGCTCCATGAAAGATTTCACAAATCATCTAGATTATAATCTCAGTTTTATATACCCTATAATGAATCTTTACTTCCCTCCACTTTTATTTGTCATTCATTTTGAAGCTTCTTATTTTACCAAGAAACATTTGTTTTTTACAAAATGACTAAAAATTCTCAGGTTGGCCAGATAGCTCAGAGGACTAAAGTGCCTGCTTAGGCAGACTCGGACCAGGGTTTGAACCCCTGCATACTGTGCCATCCCTACCCCCAGGGCACACCAAGAGGGCAACTAAGACTGGACATAATGGTGCATGCCTATAATCCCAGCTCTTGGGAGGCTGAAAATAGGAGAATCACTATGAGTCCAATCTGTGTAGTGAGACCCTGTAGACTCTGCACTAAACACATTAAAAAAAAATCCTCAAATATTTGTCATGATTTGTGTTTACTCGCTTCTCTCAATACAGGTTTACATATTAAGCACTGACCTTTCTAGAAGCACTCCATCATTTTAATTTATACCTAAATATATTGGTGCAACAGTAGCCATGGCACAGAGTAAAGAGCATTAGGCTGGTATTTGTCAAAAATATATGTATGCATATGATATTTTAATACATAATAATACACCTTATTTATGTACTCGGTATTATAAAACATTGTGCCTATTACGTATGCATATCTCTCTATAACATAATATTGCATTTGCAGTTGAAAATATATTTAAAGGTAGGCTTTAATTCGGTAGACCTGAGGTCTAAGAGTATGCATTTATTACAAAAAGCACGTACCTGATTGAAGGGCCACACTTTGCCAATTCTAAAGTAGGGCTATAAAATTTTCATGGTTTAAATTTTTGTGAAAGGCCTTTAAGCTTTCAGAAATCTCCTACTTGACCATATAATGGTTATAATAAAATGTAATATATTTTAAAATGCTCTTCTGAGTTAATAAAATGTCATTTTGAAATATAATTTGTGAAGTATACAGTTCTATATAAATTGGAGGTAACATTTTGGTTTGGTTGATTAGTATTGTTTTGTTTACTTTAGCCTTTACACATTTCAGTAACCAAATCTATGTCCAATTGATTTGCTTCTGCTGGAAGATAGTTAAGAATCTATTATTTCGTCTTGGCCAAACAAACTGATCTAATTCGTGTTGCTTCTTAGTCTTATATCACTGCATATAGATTGTAGGGTTCTTAAGTGTTACCAGTAGAAATTACTGCTGGCTAATATTTTTGCATGATACTGTTTAGCTTACCTCTGGTACAGGACATTTAGTATCACTTTTTGTTCAGAATAAGTCAATATAAATTTGTTGGAAATAAAAAGATAAATAAAAATAAACTATAAATTTGTTGGGCAAAATGAGTGCTATGATCTAAATGTCTAGTTTCCCCAAAGTTTGTATATTAAAACATTAATGTCCATGATGATTATATTAGAAGGCTAGTGCTGAGGGAGGTGACTAGTTCAAGTTGACACGGCCCTCATGAATGGTATTAGTGTCTTCATAAAGAGTACCGCTACTCTTACATACACTAGATGTAGGTACATAGAAAGAAGGGGTCATCTGTGAACTAGGAAATGGCCCCTTTTCAGACACTGAATCCACTAGAACCTTAATTTTCATCTTTCCAACTAATTAAATAACCACTAGGAAGACAGTATGCAGTGTGTTGTTATTGAAACTGTCCTACCAATTTGATTTGAAACTGTCTCATTGCTATTTGTCTGTCAATAAAATTATGGAAAAATTATTTTTCATTTGTCATGGTAAAGTATAGCCACTCTTTAAGCATTATAAAATAGTTGTGCTATATTATTGATATATTTTATTGCCATATGATATGAAAACAGCAAAATAAATCTGCATTATTTTTAAAACTGTAAAAGAAAATCAATACATAGTCCCATCATTAAGTTTTTCTATAAAAGCAAGAGAAATAATAAGCCAATATGGAAACCGCAATTCATTAAGTTACTCAAAGGTGATACTAGTTAATCACTGACATAATAAATAAGAAAAAGATAGATTGAATTTTTAGTTGCTTTTCAACTCTGTAGTTTATTTACTTTTGAGTTTTCCTTTTTATCAAGACACATGAAAATCCTCGATTAAGAATAATTCATAATGAAAATTAAATCTTAGTTATAGTAGAGCCATATTGTAAAGAATTAACTAATAAAATGGTAAACTTCAAAAGTCAAACAAATACTAGAAATTTCCAAAATAGTCTTTTGAGACTGCAAGTAGGTACAATTGCCCATTTAAGACAAATACAACCTTAGTGTGAAGGCGCACTTCTATAATATCATTCAAGAGGCTGAGGGAGAAGAATATTGATTACTAGTGAACCTAAAAGCCTACTACCAAATTTAGACTTACTGAGGCAGGCTTCTAGAGTTTGTGA
>NW_004524582.1:4241359-4243452 GCF_000260255.1 Octodon degus
TATACAACACTGACCTATTGATTGCAAGAACTTCATAGAATATAATGATGCTAAATCTATATCCTTCAGGGAAAAATGTAAATATGAACAGAAGGTGATTTTCAAAAGAGCAAAGTGCTATTTTCTCTCACCTTTCCCAGAGGACTATAAGCAAGTGAAGAACAGCTCTTTCATATTTCTACTGGAAACATTTGCTGAAAAAGGCTGTGTTGCTTTGTTCTGTATTTTCTTTTTAACTCAGTGGTATAGTGAGACATGATAGTTATTTCTGTTTTGCGCTACTGGTTTTAATATGAAACATCTCTCTGGTACTTGAACTCTTCCATGAGAAATCAAATGCCTTGGTCTAGCTGCAGTTCCTCCCTCCATTGTAAGTAATTGAGTCCCCCAAAATAGTTCTAAGATGAGAATATATCTTTTTTTGTGTAAACTTAAGTTTCTATTTCCTTTGTACTTGTCACTAAGGGTCTTTCTCTTAGCAATAAAAGTAAATGACAATTTCTTTTAATGCTAGGTTAATTTTGGAGATATTCTTGCCACAAAAATTTTACAACTTTTTTTTAAAAAAATGGATCATACTAGTGTATTAGATCCAAGCATTTAAAAGGGTGTGTACTGATAAACATAATTCTTTCTTCAAGGGAATTAGCTTTTACAGTTGACCTAGCAACAGATACCAAATTAATTGTTTTTCATAAGGGCTGTTAATCATAATGGTGACAATTCCACACAATGAACCCCCCAGTAATTGAATATTGCCTCTTGCTTTAAGTATAATTTAAATCACCCAGCATGCTTAAGTGCTGCCAACGGAAGAGTTTCTAAGTGGTTGGAGATTATCCATAAGCTAATTACTAAGCAGTGGTGGCATTTTCATTTATTATAGACCACTCAACCATTAATTGTGTATGGTGATACAGTTCACTAGACTTTCTCATTGAACAAGTTACAAAGGTTAACAGGAGCCAAGCTGAAAAGATATCAGACATAAGGAAGGAACATGGATCCCATCTGCTGCCATGCTTGTGAATAGTAACAGTTTTTAAAATTGCAGATGCCTGGCAGTATTTTTAAGCAAAAAGTATTTATTGACTTAATTTTGTGAAATTATAGCATATAATTTTTTAAGATAAAAGTAATAATATCAATTACTGCTATTTATTTTTCACTTGAGAGAGTTTAAAAATCCTAACAAAACCCCTCTGAAGAAAAATCCACACTTAGTACTCAGGTGTTTCAGAATCAAAGATACTCAATAATTAGTTCTTAAAACAGGAGCTTATGTTATTCTCAAGTATTTTGACATTCTTGTTATTTGAGTTAACCTAAAGTGCGTACTACATGGAATGGGCCTAATTCCAAAGCCCTTACTACATTTCTTCCCTTGCAATTAATCACATTGACTTTAGAGTAAAAACTCGAATGCTTTTTATGAGGATCTTACATAAAATAAATCATTAGCAATCTGCTAGTCATGAGCTGTCACTTCAGGGGGAGCTCACTTAGCCACAACTGTGCTAGTGGAAATATCTACACTGTGGTTATTTCTTACTAAAAAAGTGTGTGCAAACAGATGTGTCATAGATAAAATTTTAAAAGTAACTCAACGCTATTCATAATCTTAATATGCACACTAGGTTATTTTTTTGATTTATGCATCTACCACTTAGTCCGTGGACATTTAAAATTAGAATTATACGTGCTGTGATTGGTCAAGTGTTGCTTGATACGTGTTGATGGTATTTTACTTGGTGCAGATATTTTCATGTTGATTATATATTATTTGTTTGAATTTCCTTGATGGATAATGTTTCTTTTACTTCATATGAAGTTTTCTTGTAGATTTTCTAATTTTATAATAATGCTACAGTGTTCTTTGTATTGCATTTATTTAATACATCTTAAGCATCTGTTTGGTTTACACAGTTATAATTTCCTTGTTTATTTTTGTTTATTTATTTCTAAATTACTTATTTAAATTATTTACTTATTTGATGCAGGGTCTACCTACACAGCTCAGATTTAAGTGATCCTCCTGTCGCAGCCTCCCCAGTGCTGGGATTACAGGCATGAGCCACCCTGTTCGGTTTCAG
>NW_004524582.1:4244030-4270878 GCF_000260255.1 Octodon degus
TATATATATTCAAATTTTGCTTTGATTTAAAAATTCAAATTGGCATCATATACTTATTTCAAAAATACATAATGAATTTCCCTTCTTATTTCTTAAATTTTATGTAAACTTATACTTGCTCAAAAAGCATACCCTGCTGCTGCCCTTCCCTGGCCTTTCCCTAAATCTACTTGGACTTCCTGCATACTCCCAGAGGCATGTGTAGAAGGCCGTAAGCAACATGTCAGTATCCTGAGGTGCAGCCGTGGAGAGCTCAGGGGACTTGGATGAGCTCGTGAGGATGGGCTTCTCAGGACACGACTGGCTTCCTTATAAGAGGGAGAAATGCACATCCACTCTCTCTGTGGCAGGATGTAGCAGGGTTATCATCTGAAGACAAACACAAAGACCTCACCAGACACTAACAATCAGCACTTTGATCTTGGACTTTCTCAGTGTTTATAACTCAGAACAACCCAAAATCTATGTGACTCACACTGCCCCGGATTTAGTATTAATTTTAGTAGCCAGATTTTCACAAAACATCAATCCAATATGATATCATCTAGAATATATCATTTAGTGTTGTTATGTTTATATTACCATTTTACTTAGTAAGTATCATTAGCTGCTTGACATTATAATACATTTAGCTGTTTGTTGTCTTATATTTTTTGAGTATATTTATTCAAAGCACATCAAATTTTATTTAACTTAATCATCTGGGTGAGTACAATACACTTTTACATTCTCTCCTGTTACTCTTAATATGCTTTTCTCCAGTGTATTTTCAAAAGGATTCATTGAATGAAATTCCAAAGTTAATATGGCTTTAACTCACCTATTTTACTTTCAGACTTACTATAATTTTACTGCCTATAAAATCAAACTTTTACTGATTTTTCTTTTGCATTTTGAAATTATGACCCACTGTCCTTTTTTAATTTAACATTTTGCTAAGGACGTTTTTTTCTGTGTTATTTACTTTTTTCTTAGTGTTGAAGAAAATACCTGATCCTCAAAGTTTAGGGTGGAAAGGTTTAGTTAGGAGTGTGCAGGTGTCTCAATTCATAGTTGGCTGGCCCCTAGGCAGTGTGGCAAGACAGACAGCACCACAGAAGAGGAAGGACTCACGGCAGGCAAAAGTAAGAAGGCACAAAGCCATAAAGTAGTAATGATGCTGCGGCAGCAACAGCAGCAGCCCTCTTTCTCCCCTTTTTTCCTACCTTAGGGCAGGTAGCACTCACATCCAGCCTTCCAGTTATCTGCACCCAAAACTGTGCCAAAACAATCAGGGGGCTAATTTAGTAATAATAGGTCCTTGTTCCCCGCATCACACACTTAATTCCCAAATCACAGACTGTAGTTCAGCCACTTCTGGAAAGTCCCACCTAAGAGCTCATGAGGTTTTGGGGAGAAATCTCGACAGCCATAACACCATTTAATACACAATTTCTACCATTTGGAAAGCTTTCAAATTCTATCATTGACTTTGACAGTTTTTAGTTCGATCACATTGTTTTCAACTATGCACTCTTTCCTATGTACACAATTTGGGATGCCACTAAAAGTTACAAATAGAGGGGCTGGGGAGATAGCCCAGTGGAGTAAGTACTTGCCTGGTAAACACAAGGTCCTGAGTTCGATCCCTAGCACAAAAAAAAAAAAAAAAAAAAAAAACAGAAAAAAGAAAAATAAATTGCAACTACAGCCCAATACATTTCCCCTTTTATCTTAATTCTTTATTCTAATTATTTCAAGTATATATGATGAATACAAACACTATTTTTACCTGTAAATTAATAGATTTATATTTATACTCTGTATTTCTCCAACTTACATTTATTTTTTACATCCTTGTCTTGATTTTGGAATCATAAAGTGGCAAATACTGAATAATATCCAAGTAGTAGAATATATTTCTTATCATTTTAGAGTGTCAAAATTTTAAAATCAAGATTTCAGCACATCTAATATCCCATGAGGACTTTCTGCTTCCCATATAGTAAGGGTTTATCTTAGTTACTTTCTCATTAATGAAAAAATTACTGGTTCATTGTTTGTACAAGTTACAGTCCATAGCCTACTGGCTCAATGCCAAGGTAGTGTAACCTGTGGCCATGGTGGTTCATGATATGGTGGGCTGTTATCAGCAAGACTTCATTCTTACCCTTTTTGTTTCAGACATGCTATATACCTATTAATTGGTGTCACCTATATCCACAGGGGTCTTTCCCTTCAATAAATCCACTATGCACACCCAAAATTAATTAGATCAGTCATTGGACTAACCCAGGAACACACACCTATGATCTAGTCACTACCCACAGCCCCACCTATGAGCACATGAGACTTTAGAGGAGCATCTAGATGTAGACCATATAGGGTTTAAATTCCAAAAGAATTGTTTGGAGACATGTACCTTTCAATCCATAGCAGATTTGTCTCTATCCATTCCGAAAATATTTTGCGATTCAATACATAGACTCATAATCTGGCTCACTGGTATGCTATTCAAATATAACAAGTTTATTTTTAGATTCTTTCTTTGAGTCTATTGAAAATATAATACTATGAATTTGCTTTTATTTGAATGTCTCAAAATCATTAAATTCAACTGCACCATATTCTCCATCTCATTTAAATAAATCTCTGTGTAGCCAAAAAAGAGACAGTAGTACATACTACCCACTATATTGAGAATAATGTGTATATTTATGAGACTTGAGCTTTAGCTTTAGAATTAGGATAAAAATATAACTATATATTACATTAATTTATGATACTATGTAAAATTCTCTACTAGAATATTTCTGTAGCTTCATATATTCATATATTCTCTACTAAATATTTGTGTAGCTTCATATTGGTACATATTGAATGGGGCTATTAATAATAGATACCATATTGGATTATAGAAAATATATGAATTTATAGAATATAACACACAAATGATACATGACTTCAAAGAGTGTGCATACCACAAGAACTGCCATTTATTTGATTAATTGCTCTTACCCAAAGGCTTATAAAATTTAGCTTATTTCTGGAAGATGGAAAATAGGTGTGCTGCAGAGTAAGCTCCTGGCTAAACTTTCTGAATTCCAGAAAAACCAGAGATTGTATTTCTCTTGGTGTTTTGATTTCAAAGAGCAATTAAGAAGGTAGTTAGGTACATGCCTTGGTACAGACAGCAGAGCAGGAAGAGCTTATCTATCTGCTTGTACAGAGATTTTGTTTTCCAGTGATTTAAAGGAAAAGGCAGACTTTTGAGGAAAAAAGAGGGACAGCTACCTATTTTTATTCACTAAAAAATATATATTTTCTCATCCTTCATATATAAGCTCACCGAAGAGAGGAATACTGACCTTCTATTTTATAATTGTAAGAGTAAGAATTTGGACATAGGGAGAGCAATGAATAGTGTAAGGAGATCATATTTAGTGTGATTAGCTTAGTTGAAGTACATAAACCTAACTAAGAGAACCTTGAATGAATTTGTTGCTTATATCTAAATGCTGCCCTAAAGTCTCATGAACTCATAGGCAGGACTTTCCAGAACTGGCTGGATCTAGGGTATATGATACTGGGACTAGGGCTGTGTTTTACTAAGTCAGTCCAATGAAGGGTTTAGCATAATTTTGGAAGTGGATAATGAGAAATCCCTCCTGACTGTGTGGGGGGGGACATTAAGGTTATACCTGGATGGAATATAAGAGAAAAAGAAGGAAGGCAGGCTTGCTGCATGTGGTTGGGGCCTTCTTCCCACCACACCATGAACCGTTTCTCCTCTGTGCCACCCCTCTGCATGAGCCACCTTGATTTGGAGCCAGGCATATGTGGACTGAAACCTATACAAACCGTGAACCAAAATAAACCTTTGTTCCTATAATTATGGGTGTTGTATATTTTGTCTCAGTGACAAGAAAATTAACTAAGAGAGTAATCAAAGTTGAATTAATAAAGTTGGATATTGCAAACTCAAAAATACATACAGTGGGATATCCTCTGCTGAAAATTCAAACAAATGGCTTTTACTTTTGGACAAGCCACAATACTATAACTTGTGTTCATATAGGAGACAATCTCAAAATCTCAGAGGCTTAGCAATTCAAATACCCTTTTTGCTTTCAAAATACTTTTTATGTTTTTCTGCTATCAAACATTATTGAAAGAGCTTTCCTTATAGAGATTCAGTGGCTCACTGGCAGGGTTCTACCCTGTAATTTCTGTGTTGTCTGGAAAACTTGGCCTCTTTTCATAATGAGGAGACAAAACAAACGCTCATAGGCTTTCCAAGCCCCTATGCTTCTCCAGAAATTAGAGGTTAACTTTGTTCATAATGAAGAAGACAAAGTCATGCACATGATCCTGCAATGAGGCTCAGAAGTGAAAATCAACAATGTGTCCTAAAATTTTCCTATTTAAAATTTTAAAGTAAAAACACACAAAATTATGTACAAAAATAGTGTAGGGGAATAGGATTTAACTTCATCACTGACATATAAGGAAAAATATGTAAAGTGAATGAAAAGAGTAATCCACTTTTATAGTTATCATGTTCAAAAATGCCACAAGAATTAATGGCACTTTGCCTTAAAAGAAATCTAAGGCTTACGTGCAGAATTGGAGATTGGAATGATCCTATCTTGTGAGTATTAAAACGGAAGTTACTGAAATAAAGATTCCTTAGTCTGTTGAAGTGCTATGAAAATATTCCATACACTGGATTATTTCAAACAATATTCATTTATTTGGCATAGTAATTCTGACTAAGAATGACAAAACCAAAATATCAATAGAAGTGGTATCTAGTAAAGACCTACTTGTTGTTTTATTTATTTTTTTTTTTGTAGTATGTGCTTCTAGTCTGTAATATTTACATTCCTTGGGGGGATTGGCAAAGTTATATAATATATCATGATTCCCTTTACATGCCTTTTCTCTCTTCCACCTTGTACCCCTCTACCCATCTCATAGTCTTCTTCTTTTTTCTGTATATGTGTGCAGTACATAAGGTTGATGTCATTCATATGCAGTGGGCACACATACATAGCAAGACTGGGGAGAGGCAGGGAGTAAAATGGGGTGAAAGAAGGAACTACTTTGCAAGATCTTATTAAAAGATCACAGATAATGCCCTAATTCTGTGTCCTCACATGATGGAACAGAGCAAGGGTCTTTCAACACCTTCTTTCATCCTTCCCAGTTATGGTGGTTGTTTCCTAATCTCAGATTACATCTAAAAGTTTATATTGTAACACTTTACCTTGAGGGTTAAAATTTCAACATAATAACTTGTCAGGGAGTATAAATTCTCAGATTATAGAAATAATTGAGGATTGTAACATATGCCATGAAACGAGGTATTTGTCAGATCATAGAACTACACATAGTTTGCATAATTCTCACATACATCAATTCATCTGAGTATAGTATTTACTATTCACATAATGTTTCCAAGAAAATTTTCACATAAGTCAATGTAAAAATTACAGTTTGCTAGACCATTTCCTTATTATAACAATAGAACAAATTTGCATTTTTAGAAACAAGCATTACAGCATAACCAACTGTATTTGGAAATGAAGAACTAGCTATAATTACTGTGAGTAAAGACCACGAAACTATTCTATTAGCATTTCATGGTATAAATCTTCATAAAATATTTTATTTACTATTAGTACTATTTTTGTTGATTGATCCTACAATATTTGAACATCTTACTAGCAAAGACTTTTCAACACAAACTCGAATCAATTTCATGATTATATGTGTTCTGTTATACTGGACATTTAATTCTACCATAGTTTTCTGTTTTTGGAGTTGTAATAGTAAATAGTGAAACTAAATAAGATTAGTGTAATTTTGGAAATGTTACATCATTGAAATATAAAGTACTGATGATCATAAGCATGAGAATCATTTAATTTAGAATTTTTTTCTTTCTTAAGAACCTGAGCATTAACAAGACTCATCAAGACAACTACCAGTTCTCAAAACTGTAAATAAGCTACATTTATTCTTTTCTCTTCATATTAAAATATTTTTGTCTTTACTACTTAGTTTTTATTTTTATGGATTTACATTTAAGCTACTGGTTATGCTTAAATATAGACTTACTTGACTTCAGAGTCACATAGCCTCTGGCTGAAGCATACTTCTGCATCAGACAGAAAGGTAAATCATATAAACATGATCCTCACATCTATGTTGTGTCCTACACCCCTTCCTCTCAGACTCTAACTCCAAGGCTGATGTGAATTAAATACCTTTCCTCCACCATGTACTTTTGCCATAATGGTCCTATCTTTGAATCAGTTAACAATGGACTGAACCCTCTGAAACTATGAACAAAATTTAACCTCTTCTTCAAGTAGTTTATGTCTGGTATATGGTCCCATTGACAAAAATTTTATTAATGTAGACTGAAAGATAGCTCAGTGAACTAAGATCCTGCCTGGCAAGGATAAGGACCAGGTTCCATCTTGAGTACTGCATGCCCTGCCAGCCTGGGACCCCAGGCGCACTCTACCGGCCAATGAAATGGGGTGTGGGGGTGCATGCTTATAATCCCAGTATTGGAGGGGCTGAGACAGGAAGATCTCTATGAGTTTGAGCTGTATAATGAAATACTGCTCCAAATAAATACACAAAGAAAAGATTTAATGTAAAAAAATTTTTGATTAGTGCAACTCTCCAGTAAGATGCAAGAGCCTTACATGCCAGATTCTATTTCCATTGTGTGTATGTGTGTGTCTTTGTAAAGCTAAGCTCCTGTGTAACAAACGTGACAGTGAATAGTGTAAAACATACTTAGGAAAAAAAAAAACATACATTAGGAAAAACTATTGAAATGAATTAGTTTTCTTAATGTCATCTTTCAAATTCTCTTCAATGAATAGCCTTAAATTCTTTATCTGACTCATTCTCAAACCTCCAGTTATCAATCCTTGTAAAAAATTCATTGAAATCCTTGCTTTTCCATCAGCAAAATTCTGTGTTGCAGTATACCTTCACTAGTTTTCTATACACAAGTTGTTTCTGTGTTTTTAGACTTTGACTTCTTTTCATTCCTCATTTTTTTTTTCCTCTTGAAACATATCACTTCACCTGGAAGTAGACACGTCCATCTCTATCTTCTTGGTCATTCCCAGATAATTCCTTCTGCTCTATAAATTACTAAAGTACTTTGCAAGTAATATGGTCATTTATTGTCTGTTACTCCACTATCAATCGAAAGTAAAATATTGTAGCACCCAAATCAATGATCCTCTTTTTAGTGTTATGCCAGAATTCTTAATTTTTAAAATATTTATTATATGGGATCGTCCCTTCCTAGTCCCTTTCCCTGAATTTACCCAATTTGACACCAGATTGTCCTGCCCATCTGGAAATTCTTATTTGCTGCTGTAGTCAGTGGGAGGCACATTAGCAAATGCAAATCAACTCATTGAGAGGATAGTTATTCTGACTTACAGTTCTTTTTGCTTCTATTCATGGTCAGTTAGATACTTTTAGAATTCCTGAGATGAGAAAGCAGCACATCACAATGTGTGCATGAAAAAGGCCAGTGAGATAGCTCAGCAGACTAAGCGCCTGTTTTGGCAAGAGCAGGGACCCGGGTTTGATTCCTGGTCCCGCATGCCATATGGGTCCCTCCTCTGGGGTGCCCTTAGCTGGCAACCAAGTCTAGGCATAGTGGTACATGTCTGTAAGCCCAGCTCTGGGGAGGCTAAAAACAGGAGGATCACATGAGTCCAAGCTGCATAGTGATACCCTATACCAAATACGTAAAATGGAAAAAGGAAAATGTGTGTATGAAGTGTGAATTGCAAAAACATTCGAAATTATGTTCAAAATTTTACAGAAAAAAGAAGAGAAAGATTGAGGCTCCATACACCCTTTTAAGTCATGCCTCTGATTACCTAAAACCTCTCACTAGGACTTTCTTCTGCAAGATTTCACCTCCTGTGAATACCACCAAGATGAGGACCAAACTTTTAACACACAGGCCTCTGAGAGGCATTCCTCCTCCAACTATAGTCCCAGCTTGGAACTCTACCGGTTCCATGACCCAGTGCTCACTTTTGCTTAATCCTTTAAGTGCCTTGGTTCCCTCGCATAATGAGGAACCATTCCAATATGATTCTTCCAGGAACCACCCCAATATAGCTATATCCAACTCTCTTACTGGTCCTTATAGGCATAAATATCACATACTAAATAATTTTATTTTAAAATCATGCTCAAAACCTAAACAGCATCAAGCCACATTGAATGCCTTGAATCTAACACTTCAAACCATAAGGGAGACATTAGTGTGGCTCTCTAGTTTTCTGTCTAGTAATTTTTATTTTTCATTGACAACATGTTTCCTCTTTAATCTCAAGCATTCAAACCTACTTTTTCAGAATGAAGTAGATGCTTGTGAAAGCTTTCCCCTTCATCTGGATATAAGAGTAAGTAGAATCTTGAAAGTTTTTGAAGTTAAGTAGCAAGAAATAAATTGCTTTAAGTGTTACAGATAAATACATCACTATGCATCACTTTGGGGTTCACAGAGTTAAAAGCTGTTATTCTTTGTCTCTTTCTTCAGTTGTATGACTCTAAAACTGAACTAGGTACCTGCTGAAATCTGTGTAGTAACAGACTGCACATGAACTGTATCCAAAATACATGAAAGAAACATACAGACAGTAGGTTATCTTTTTCCTTTTTGTAAAATTCTCATATGTGCAATTCAGGAAATATATTCATTTTGGGAAGTAGTTACATGTACTCATGTTATAGTTCATGTCTGGATGTCATCCTAAACTCTCATGGACTTTTAGATGAGGCTTTTTCAGAGGTGGCTGAATCTATAATTTGTGATTGATTCATGGCTCAATACGAGGACTAATGATACAGGGATTACAGGCAGGTGATTCCTAGATCAGTCCACTGGTTGAATTGGCAGGGCCCTAATCCTGGCAGTCTAGATAAGATAAAAGGGCTAGAAAGCGGCTTGTCTCCCCTTTTTGTTTCTTTTGCTGTCCTGGGCTGTTGTTAACTGTTGCCCCATTGTATCTGCCACCTTTCCTTGGAGACAGACATTTGTGGATGGAAACCTCTACAAAGTATAAGGTAAGTAAACCTTTCCCCCTTTTAACTTTAGGTGTCAGGTATCTTGTCACAGCAAAAAGAGAAAAATAACTAAGATGATATATTATAGCTTATTTATTTAATCCCCTTGCTACTCCATTGACCTTCTCCTTTGCTTCCCCCTCACCACTGTCATACTTACCAGTATCACTTGTCTTTGGTCATGTTATGGCATCTAATGCTTACATTGATTGGTGTTAGTAGGACCCTATACATGAAACATCTTTCTTTCTTTCATTTCCTCTTCTTTGCCTCTCCCAATTCTCCTTTTCCTCAGGAACCACTTCCTTGTTGGCCAAGACCTCTTCCCTTGTCCCTCTCTATCCTTTAGCTTTCTCTTTCATTGTACTTGGCCGCCTCAATTGTCAGACACCACATGATACATAAGGTCATGTGTCTGATTTATTTTATTCAAACATTATATATTCAAAGTGCATCCATTTTCCCACAAATGCCTCAAATTTGTCATTCTTTATAGCGAATATTGTTTCCTTGCAAATAGATATCACAATTTCTTTATTCAATCAGGTATTGATGGGCATTCAGAAATCAATTTCTAAGAATTAGATATTACAAATTTTGCTGCTATAAACATTGATATGTAAGTATTTCTGTCATGTAATTATGTAAGCTCTCTGAGGAAGATACTTGTGGTTGGATTATATGAAATTTCTATTCTTTGAGAAATCTCTACATTGATTTCTAGAATTATTTCATCAGTTTGCATTCCTATTAACAATGAAGGAGGATTTCTTTATCACCAAAACCATGCCAGGATTTGTTATTATTTGAGTTCCTAATGATTGTTATTCTTTCTAGCATAATATGGAAACTTAGCTTTGTTTTAATGAGCATATTTTTAATGACCAGAGATGTTGAATAGTTTTTCATCTATTTGTTGACCATTTGGATTTCTGACTCTGTGAAGTGCTTATTCATTTCTCTTGCCCATTTCTTTATACTAGGTTAACTTAAACAAGATTAACCAATTTGAAAGTAAGCAAGATTCTTTGCTGGACTAACCTTTGCAGTCTAGGATTTGTTTATTTTAAATATTTGCTTTGAAAAGTCAAAGTTTATGCTATCACTATTAAGTCTTCATTATCATATGATTCTGTTATTTTTGTGTTTGTCTTAGCTTCATTTCTCCTTGGTGATATAAAATACTCAGAACTTAAAATTAATGGAGGGAAGGTTTATTTCAGTTCAGTGTGTAAAGGCTTCAGCTCACTGTGGGCTGGCTCCAAAAATGAACTGCATGGTCAAGGTCATCGCAGAGATGAAGCAGCCCATGGCCAAGTAGGCAAAAGTGTGCAAGCAACAGCAGCTTGCCTGTGCCGCTCGTCCTACAGGCCTTCGGGGGATGTCACCTACACACGCAGTGGGAATTCAGTCTTCAGGGAAGCCATTTGGCCATACCAAGAATGGTATGAATTCCAATTAGCAGACTAATTTAATGCATTAGCTGCCTACTCTCCGTGCCTCCACACTAAGTCCAGACAACTCTGAAAAGCCTTACCTGTGAGCACTTGGGTGGACACTGAGCTTTAAAATATAATATTTCACAGCAAAAATACAAAATTTAACCACGGAAAACTGTGCATTCTTGAAACTTTCCTGAACTATTTCCCACCAGTTTTATACCTGACTCTGTACCTTTCCACTAGGGTTTGTTCTCTGAAAAGACTAGCAAAAATCTCACATTTGCTTTTCAGACACATGATCAGATTCCACACTCTCACTCAGCACCTTATATGCACAATTGCCAATCAATTTGTTCCACTTTACTTGCTTTACTCAGCACTCACTAGCTTTCCAACTTCTTTGGAAAATGTCATCTTTCAAATTGGTAAATGGTACATACTTTAGTAGTCAATATTTTGATACTTTATTTCTATATTATTTCTCTTCCCAGATGATCTCTTCTAAAATGATAGCTACAAATATCATATACTTTCATAAAATGAATAATTAGATATTTATAAACTAATGTGATCAGCTTCTTTTCCTGAGATTCTGTCTTATTTGTTTACTACAGTTATTCACATAGGGTTAGTAATTTAACAACTAAAAACATTCAGTAAATTTTATAGTTTTTAAATGGTGTTATAACAGCATTGATTTCCTCTTTTTGAGAATTATGATATGGTGATTTATGACATTAACATTAAGAAAATGTGGGGATGACATAGGGAAAGTTACTTTACAGTTTTTATAGTGTCTCTGTAAGTATAGAGCTCAAAATAAAAGGTTAAATTTCAAAGACTTGGGTAGATTAGGAAGTGCTATGTAAACTGAGATCCTTCTGTGATATCCTAGGAAAACTGGAGGAAATGTTATGGTCAAACAAAGGTAGATTTTTCTAACAGCAAGAAAAGAATAAAAAACAAATATACACTTACAAGTGTTCAAAGGCTGAATTGATTATATTTAAGGAAGCAAAATATTTTCTGGCTTTCCAGGTGCAAATGTAGTATGTGTAATTTTTTTTAAAAAAAAGGGTTCATTTGGGACTACTTTTAATGTATTGAAAAGTAGACAAGCAAAAGGTTTGCTCTTCTGTGTATTCCAGCCTAGAGAAGACTAGGAGGAGCTAGGCAACATTCTTTTTTTTTTTTTCCAGAACTGGGGATTGAACTCAGGCCCTTGTGCTTGCCAGGGAAGAGCTTATTCCAATAAGCCCTTTCCTGGGCCTCTAGGCAACATTCTTTTGCAGTCCCTCATATATGCAATTGTTACAACTTCATGAATTTCCCTGATACTGTGTTTACTGTACTTGCCCATGATAGAAACAAAATTAATTTCTGTCCTATCCCTTTGATTTTCACATCCAGATGTAGCAGTTACTTTGTCACAAAGAATGAAAATTTTCCTTTATTACATGCTTTTAAACTTAATTGGCAGTTTCATGTATAAGTTTGACTGTTTTCTAACCCGTTGCCCCTTAACCTTACTTCATATTTGATCATTTTTATGGGTATAATGTAAACACTGAGTGACAATAGCACTTCAATTATGCACTCTCGATTATGTTCTGCTTTCACCTCTGAAATAATACAGAGGAAATAGATGAGTAAAACTTCAAATACCAGGAAGCTCTGAATAGCTTCCACTCTATGTAAATGTGAGAAATTCTGATGATGTTATTAACGTGCTATTAAATCCCTGAGCCAGACCACTTCCCACAAGATAAAGGCTTCTAGGAAAATACTAATGGTGAAGAATAGACTTTTATGGTAAATTATTCAGACTCCTGCTATGGAGTTTATACTAATCTGAAAATATCTTAGATAAAGATGTCTAGCTTCCATATGAATAAAAAGTATCATATTTCAGATATAAATAGATGTATTTAATAAAAAACTAAATTAATGCATCAAATATTGACATATCAAAAAGTATACTAAGGGGCCTGGGAGATGGCTCAGTAGAATAAGTGCTTTCCTGGAAATTGAAAGGGCCTGAGTTCAATCCCCAGTTCTGCAGAAAAGAAAAAGTATATCAACTGTAAGCCTAATAAGCATTTATTAGTGATTCTCTACTGATCTGGAAGAATGTACAAATGTTTTAAAAGGAGAGTTTTTTAAGTTATCATTACCAATATTGCTATATGTTGGCTCATTATCTAGAAGTTGCAGAATCAAATATTTAACCAAATTAATGATGAAAAGTAAAAACCTAATATATTTTCAAAATTATATTATTTTATATTTTGAAAGATGCTAAGTTTTAAAGACTTTCATCTGATATAAAAGAATGATCTTTTTCTTTGATAAATACCTTGGACAGTTCATTAATTAAGATTTAAAAAATACATTTTGTACCTAGTAAGTTAAATATTTCTGTAAAATGATATATGCAACAATAGAAGGAACTTTGGTTTTGTAGATGGAAAATACATTGAGGAATTATGGATTTATCAATTCTTAAGAACTAAAGTTGATTTAGATACCAATCTAAGGCATAGCATATTCTATACCTGGGGATTTTTATGTTTTAACATAGAAGTTTCATGTATACTTTTAAGGGGTTTTCTTTGTCCTTGGACAATATTTTGTTAATTTTTGCTTTATTATTTGACTATAGATCTGTGTTCCTTAACTTAAAGTTTAAATTTAAACTTTGTATTGTAAAGACAACAGTTAGGTTGTAAAATGATGAAAACTATTGTTATTTTAAATATTCTCATATATACAAAGGAATGTATAGCCCTTTCTACTCATACAGTACATTATTCACTACAGTAAAATCATTAACTCTAAGGAATACGTTGCCTCAGAATCACAAATTGCCTGGTTAGAACATCGGATGTTTTGAAGGAGGACCTGAGCAGTCAGGGCGTGAAAGTGCTTCCCTGAAGCCAGATTACACCTGGAAACAGGAGATGTAGGTAGGGCAAGGTGGTTTCACAAGTGGTATGAACTGTCACAGAACACAGTTTCTAAACCTTGAGTCTGGGACCAATCAGATACAGTAGTGCTATCTTCAAATCTTCTGGCTCAACATGTAGCAGGTTTTACACAGAATGATCTCAATGTGACATCAGGTAGAAGAATGAGGGACCCAACAGGCACCCAGTGCTAACCTCTGGCCAGCGTGGTGCTTTCTCAGTGGTACCCTCTACCTCTAGAGGGCACTTTCTTCTACTTTAATAAATGTAAAAGCTGACTACCTTTTCTTTTAGTTCTTGTCCAACTGTTTGTTGAGGATGCCAAGGACCTGAAAAAGAGTCTACAGGAGCTTGTAAAATGATAAAAACTTTATGTATTGAATTATTTTAAGCATTCTCAGTCTTCAAACATATACACAAACAAAGGAATGTCCACAATGTGGCAAAACCTAAACCCCATGAAAGAAAAGTTAAAAAAAAAAAAGCCTCATAGAAGATAAGGCCCAGGTTAGAGGAGCTTTGCACATTGTAAGTAAAATCTTGAATTTAATTGGAAATATAAAACATACTTCTTGAGTGCACCTGAAATAATAATTCATTTGTTACTGCTGTTGGTTGGAAGGTTAAATATAAACAATAGTAATAAGAATCCTTGTTAAAAGCCATGGAAAATGTGTGTTTATTCTATGGCTTGGAGATGGCTTGAGAGAATGCTCCTAGGCTGTACTGTGGTCTTTAATTTAATTCAGGAGGTAAAAATTTTTGCCTGGCTTTGGTCTTTCCCATTGCCTCCATGGGGAGATGATTCAAATTCAATAAAGTCAGTAGTGTGGACCCTTCATAATTGAATCTGATTACTTTAAAGAGAGAGCACAAAAGAAGAGAGCGATATCCAAAATATTTCTCTTTCTTGCCATGGGATGCCTTAAAGTTCTGGAATCCTGTCCAGCAGGAAGTCCATCACCAAGTGGTTCCCCTTGACCTTGAATTTCTAGAACCCTGAACCAATGTAAGCCCTTTTTCTTGGTAACTTACCCAAGTTTTGACTTTGTGTTATTGGCAACAGAAAATGAGTTAGTGCAATTCACAGATTGCTTCTAATGGTGTTTTGTACATAAAATTTAGCACACATGAAAAGACAAGAAGCCAAAATTCAAGAATTGAAAATCTTGCAGGGAGCATCTAAGCACAATGTAGGTATTGCCCCAAAGGAACCTAAATAAAGACTTTAAAGAAGGTCTGAAGAAAATTTCTATGAAAATCTGTAAGTTATGTCCAGAGGATCTCTTTGGAGAAAGTAAGATGGCAGCATGAGCTGGAGTCTGCACACATGGACATAAACACATGTCATGCTGTTGTATAAGTAGACCAACAGGCAGTGAACATAATTAGAAGTTTAAATCTTAAATGTAAAAACAATAAAAAAGAAAATAATAAAATATCTCAAGTTAAGTGATAGCTAGTGGTTTGTGCTTTATGTAAAAATAAGCCAGTTTATAGAATAGTTAAGCAAGAACTAAGGAGCTAGAATGCAGGACAAAGAGACAATTAGGTCATGGGGGAAAATGCGGACTGTGCAGAGCTCTTCAAAGTCACTTCATCTACTGTACAACTTCAATACCAAATACAATGGTCTCTTTAGTTTTAAAAATGTGCATGAGTTTACTAAATTTTTTGAAAGATTTATGTATTTCACAATCTAAACAATTATTTTCCCTGATGTTCTTATTAGCTTATCCTAAATATTCCATTTTGCTTTTAGATTCTTATTTTACATTTTATTTTTTAAATAATTTTATTGACAAACAAATGGCAATGAGATAGTTTTAAAACTGATTAGTAGGACAGTTTCAATAATTAATACATTGCACATTGTTGTCTTCTTAGTGGTTATTCATAGTACAAGATGCAGACATGATACCCTGTCCACAAACACTATTAGAACAAATCTTTCTATTCACTGAATAAAGAGAAGATAGCAGTATATCTGTCCTAACTATTTTGAATATACAGATACAAAAAGGTCCTTCATTTGTGTCCCCATTTTTGTTTAGTTTTGTCAGAGAAAGATATTCCATTCTCATTTAAATACTGTAGATGAGTGAATTCAGCAGACAGCAAATTGGTCAAGCAATATCCATGACTCACCCACATGGCTGACACTGACAAAAGATCTACAAACTGCTGTACAGGATTTCAGGATAAATCCTGAGGGGATTTGACTGACATTGTCAGATACAAAAGTTACATTTCTTGTTATATAAGCCTTGCTTTATCTTGATCTTAACCATCCAGCAGAAAAGTGTAAAAATAAAATATAAAAAGTAAAACCATACTAATATGCTGAGCTATAAAAGGCTCAAGTCAACAACTGACATTGCCAGTCTTACAGATAACCACTAGTATCATGGATTCTGGACTATATTGGAAGATTTCATTTTACATTGTAAATGTGATATCTCTTGGGCTGGCCAAATAGCTCAGCAGATTAAAGCACCTGCAAGCAGGCACATGGGCCAGGGGTTCGATCTCGGGACCTGCCGTACTAGCCTCACCCCTGGGGTGCACTGAGATGGCAATTGAGAGTGGGCATGGTGGCCTAGCCTGTAATCCCAGCTCTTGGGAGGCTGTAAGCAGCTGGATCACTATGAGTGTTATCTAGTAGTGAGACCCTAAACACCCTGTAGACCTTTCCCTAAAATAAAATAAATAAATAAAGTAAAATAAATAAATTTGATATCTGTTAGTTGAAGACTAATTGATTCAAAACTCTTAATACTAAAATGTATTTGCATGTATTTATTAACACTTGGAGACTCAGAAAAAAATAGTCTTCACTGATATTATAAGTACCATAAAGAACTATCTTTATATGTTTCAAAGTAAAAGAAACATCAAATCAGAAACAAACACTACAGAGTTGTTTCTTATATGAAAGATATCTCCTCAAGTTTGAATAAAATATATAGCATTCAGTTCATTCTATTCTTTTTTTTTTTTTTTCAGAACTGGGGATTGAACTCACGCCTTTGCACTTGCTAGCAAGTGAACTATTCTACTGAGCCATCTCCTCAGCTCCTCTATTCCTCCTTGACTTCCAAAAAATTACAAATATTTGTTTTTATAAAAAAAATTTCAAAATTTAGTTTGATAATTAAAGCTATGTGGATATTTTTAGTATCAATTGTTTTCTTTGAGTAGTTGGTACATGAAAATGGCATTCAGGTGCTAATTACCTTTTTATTTACCATTAAAATTCATACATTTTTCTTTTTTATGGATTGAGGACAGGGTGTACAAGGGTCTCGCTACATAGAGAGGACTCAAAGAGATTCTCCGGCTTTCAACCTCCTAAGCACAGGGATTTACATGCATGTGCCACATGGCCGGGTCTCAGTCTCTGTCTCTGGGTGCCCGGGGCAAGGCTGGCAAGGCACGCTGGGGATCGAACCACCACTGCCGCACTCTGCCTCCGTAGGCACTTTAGTCTGCTGAGCTATCTGGCCGCCCTAAAGTCCATACACTTTTTTCTTAATCAAAACTTTCTTTCTTGAATCATGATAAATATTGACCAAGTGTTGCAGTATGTACAAGATCTCTTCTCTAATTAGTAAGAATGTCTACTGTCACATAAAATTCATGGTCTCCTTTTTCAAAGTTAATCATCTCCCTCATTGTCTCCTCATCTCCCACCCTCGCTCACCTCGCTGTGTCTTTTGGACTTACCCATCTCCAGTCCCACATGGGTTTCCCCGTCCCCCTGCCCACAGTCTATTCCTTTAACTATAGAGGAAGAATGTCTTTAAGGCTTCTTCCCCAACATTAACCCAGACTAGATTGTTTTCTGCACTTTCATTTTCTCTTTCCTTCTCTACTTGTCTTGGAGATAAATAACCTTCCTGGACAGGTCGTTCTGGCTTCACGTCTCTTGGCCTTGCGTTCTAATCTCGCAAGTCATGTGTACTCACTTAGCGGCTCCTCGCCTCCACTGGACCTCCTCTCCAATGGGGACACCTGCTTGGAGGGCTTTGGGATTCACCTCAAACTATATTTCCGTTCACGCTTTTCTCTCTCCCTCATACTCCTTTGCCTCATTGTCACCCCAGGCAGTCTGCTCGCTAATTTGGGTAACACCCCATCTTCCTCTTTGGCGGACAATGGGACTGTCTGGCACGGCAGGGAACTCTTGATTATGACGCCCTTGTTGATTTAGGTAACTTTTGTCGCCCCAGAATGAAATTCTTAGTCAATGTCTTCCTGTACTGGACATCAATAATCACCCTGGTCTAATCCAAGCCCTTTGCTTCAAATCCCCACTGGTATTTTCATATAAAAGATACAGATGGACACACAATCAATTTAACTGATATACCCCTCAAAGGTGCCAAAATTGTAACCATCCAGTTTGATGCTTGTGCTTGAGCTGCTTCAGGCTATTATGGCAGTGGCCTTGACTGGGAATGCCCATATTCCCAAGAGATAAAATGTCTCTGTAGAAAGAGGTACAAGATTACAAACTATATGAGGCTGGGGAGTTAGCTCAGTAGAATAAGTGCTTGCCTGGCAAGCACAAGGGCCTGAGTTCAATCCCTGGTTCAAAAAAAAAAAAAAATTACAAACTATAACTTTTGTAGAGAAAGACCAGATAAGCATCCCAAATGTGGCCGGCTTTATCAGGTGGCAAGTGTTTTAATGAACAACAGACAAAAGTTCCAAAGATCCAATCTCTATCAGGTTTCTCACTCCCCAATATAAAAACTTCCTCTCCTACCACGTAACCCAGTAGCCCTCAATACACAATCCACAAAATGATAGATGGATCAATAGCCCTCTAATTTCTATCCTGATGGACAGAACAGGCACTGACCCTTGTGGATTCTTTACTGCTACAAAAGAACTAGAATAATACTTCTCCTTGCCCCTCTCAAAATTAGAAGGGAAACTCACAGCTCTCAATTACACTTTTCACACTAGTACCACAACAACAGACACACAAAATATAACATGGACTACTTTAACTCTCTTAATCAAAACTTTCTTTCTGAATCACTCAGACCACCAAACTCACCAAGTGTTGGCTATGCATGTCCGCTCTAAGGCCTGAATTCATGGCCATCCCAGTAGTACCTAACAACACATACACCTGCACCCCTTCCCAAAAACCTTTAGCCATTGGTAGTTCCCTTTTACACCTCTCTTCTTCCCACAACTTAATATATTTCCAGGGAAACTCCACTGGCCTTCCTTCCACCAAAATGACTTCATTCAATACACCTCCACATAAACAGCACAAAATGTTGTCACAGCTCTTTCTGTGTGGCACCTCAGTCTTTCCTTGCTTTCTCTTACACCTCAGGTACACTCCAGTGACTATGATCCCTGATTCAACATACACACTCAAAGTTTCAAGATTCTTTCTTCCTCAAGAATACCCTCACACCACATATGATAAAATGGGCCCTCATGCCCATGAGGGCGTCCTGGTGGACACAGATCTCCTAGGGGCAACCCTGGGAGTGCAGGACTTGGCACATCCCTAGGACTACACTATTAGTTATCCGAAACATTGGCTGGTGATGTAGAACACATAGCTGACACCTTTGCTACAATGCACAGCCTATGACAACTCTCATGCATGGTCCTACAAATCAGACAAGCCTTAGATCTCATAACAGTGGAAAAAGGAGGAACATGCCTCTTCCTGGGGGAAGAATGTTGTTACTTTGACAATCAGTAAGTTATTATCAGCCAAAAGACCAAAGAACTCAAGGAGAGAGCACAAGATTATTGATGATTAGGCTCCCTGGGGTGGGGTGGACAAGGTATACATAACTATCTTCTCTTGGCTTGTTCCCTTTCTAGGACTTGCTATTTATTATGCTCATGGAAGATCCCTGCTCCATTTCCTTCATCTGCAATACAGTCACAAGACTAAAAACCCAAAATTTTAACCAAATGCTTTCTCAGACTGCTCTTACCAAGCTCTGGCCCAATGGGACCCAATGGAAGACAGCTCTACACCTTCCTCTGATCCCTCCTGACACATAGACTTCATTTGTTTATTTTCTGAAATGATAGAATGAAGGGCCCATTTAAAAATATTGATCACTTTTCTGAAGAGAGATGACAATATTAAAGCCCTACGTGAGATAATAGCACTTATTTATTTATGGAATTTGAATTCTCTTTGTGAAGTCAGTTGTGTGTACACTGTGACTGGAGTTTGGCATTTAGTAAGTAATTTTTGTGAGCTTGATGAATATGCTCTGGTCTTAGTGGGCATTAGGAGTGAAAAAATGTCCTAATTCAAGGTACTCAAATTTCTAAATTCAAAGAAACTTCCTCAACTCACATATTTTAAAGTCATTATGAAACCTAAACAACATAAAGTTTATCATTTTGTTATTTTATAGGTACCTTTCATGCCAGCAAGTACTCTGACACATCATTTCCACATTGATCATCACAACTGCCTCACTCTACAGTGTTTCACTCCTCAAACTGCAACTCTTTCTCTGTTAAACAATTGCTTTCTATATTCTGTCCATCTGTCTCTAAAAGCTACAATTTTTTTCTAGCTCTATGAATTTCAGTTATTTTATGTAAATTAAACTGTCCAATGTCTATCATTCTGCTTATGGTTCATTTTACTTATGTAAAACATCTTCAAGACTCATCTGTATTGTACTGTGTGTGACAGTTCCATCCCATTTTGGGGCTGGATAATCCTCCATTGTATTGATATCACCTTTTGCTTTCTAACCATCAGTGGATACATTTTGGCTGTTGTGAATAAAGGTGCAGTGAATATTGTGTGCAAGTATCTGTTTAAATTTTACTTTCACTTTTTAAAAATATAGTCACAGAAGTAGAATTGCTGAGTTAAATGATGAGCCTATTTTGGATTTTTCAAGAAGCCACTGTTTTAGTCAGCTTCGCTTTGCTAGGACAGATATCTGACATCCCTAACTTACAGGAGTGCATGGCTCCTTGCCTCACTGCTTTGGAGGCCTCTGTCACAGCTGGCTCCTAAACAGAAACCTCATGACAGAAGGGAGTGACTCAGCAGTGGCTGTGTCTCAGGGCAGCTGTGAAACAGAGCAGAAGAATGAGAAAAGAAGAGGCCACAGACCCTGCCAGCACCCAATGCCATGCCGTCATGGCTTACTGAGACATTTGAAAATGTGCTATATTAATAGGTAGGTCACAAGATAAGTTAGTTGGCACAATTAAAGGTTTTGTTTGTCTGTTTGTTTGTTTTGGTCAGGGTGTACAGCGTCTCAATGCATAGATGGGACTAGTAATGATCCTCCAGTTTACAGCCTCCCAAGAGCTGGGATTAAAGGTGCATGCCACCATGCCCAGTCTCAATCACCGTCTCAGTGCATCTTGGGGTGTGGCGCTGGCAAGGCAGGCCTGGGGATTGAACTACCAGCCCCTGTGTCTGCCTAAGCAGGCACTTTAATCCGCTGAGCTATTTGGCCAGCCCTAGATTAAAGATCATACTTCACCCCTTGTCAAGTTGAAACCCAACAGCATTTCCTTATATCACACTCAATATCCAAGTAAAGAGAAGGATATGATAACACCTCATATGATACACTATCTCATGTACAACCGAGAGCACAACAATCTTTCTTCCAAAGTCTCAAGTTTCAATATTCCTCAAAACTCCAAGTCAATGTCTTTTTTTTTTTTTTTCAGAACCAGGGGTTGAACTCAGGCCCTTGCTCTTGCCGGGAAAGTGCTTATTCTACTGAGCCATCTCCCTAGCCCCTCAATGTCTCTTGAGAAACAAGGAAAAGTCTTAGTTAAGAACATTTGCACAATCACATGGCACAATATTACAGGATGAATAAAAGAATAGAAAAATAATAGGACCAAAGTAAAACCAAGCCCAAAAAGGCAAGCATTAAGTCCTGTAGCTATATGTACTGTGGCCACCAGGTGTTGAAATGTGAGTTCCAGAGGGCTTATGCAATCCCACCCTTGTAGCCTTGATGGTTGAAACCTCTTTCTTGGACATATTTTGCTCACAGGCTACAACTTTCTTCAAGAGGTGTGTAATACACTCATGAATAACAGCTTCTTGAAGTCTGCACATTGTGATAGTTCCATTCTTACAGGTCTATTCTCCTGCACTTTCACTTAAAATCTAGACGGAGGCTTTTCTGACACCACACCTTCTGTACTCTACCTGTCAATAAAACTAGAATCATGTGAATTAAGCAAATTTCTTGCCCTAGTGTAGGCAGTGATCAGCTAGTTTTGATCATAGCTGCAGCAGCTTCTGATGCCAAACAGGGTGAAATGAAGACAGACAACACAATCCAAGTGGCTCTGAGAGTGAGTCCCAGTGACTCTGACATCAAAAGCTGATACTTTTAACACCTTTGACCCTTCAACTGACTGATTCTAACTGGTCCTGAGACACCCTCTGACATGCTTGTTTTTGTTCAGGAACAACATACTTTGTTTCATTTTAATGACACTGATCTCTTCAGTAGCCATAACTTCCTCGGCCCGAACTTATACAGAATTTTTCACAGGGAAAATTTTAGACATTTCAACTTTGTATGCTTTGTTTTTCCTTCAATTCTCAATAAAAGTTTGACTGAAAACGGTCACTACCAGAACACAGTATGATCGTTAGACTACTTTGCAGTTTCTTCCACCAGATCAATTTGTCTGTATCCTTTAAACTCAGCCTCCTGAAAAGTTTCAGAAAATATGGAAAATGCAGACTTTTTTCTTTTCCACATATAGCTAACATGGCTTCTCATTCAACAAACAAGAGAATCCTCCTTCCCAACTCTTCCAACCTTCTAAGCCCAGCCTGAACTGTCCACATGGCTATCACTGTTGTGGACTGAGCACTACCACAATCACCCCCATGCTTTGTTTACAGCTCTTTAGTGATTTTCTAGCCTGAATCCCTTAACTTTCTAAAGTTTCTGCAAATAAGAATTAAAAGTGCCCAAGAGAATGGAAGACATCATGTATATGTGTCAACTGTACATGACAGCAATAATCATTATGTATGCCAAACACCCACTAATAAAGAAAACAAACAAAGCTGCCAAAAGCTTCTGTACTGGACAGTCTGGTATAGACAAAACAATCACCCTAATCCTGGTATCAATTTTCTGTATTAGTTAACTTTCCCACTGCTGAGATCAATCTGACACCTACAACTTAGCAGACGATGGATTTTATTTGTCTTGCACACTGAGAGGAGTCTCCCCACGGTTAACAGACTCCTAGTCAGAAGCTCTGTGGTGGAAGTGTGTGACTCCACCAAGGAGTGTAGTTCACAGCAGCAGAACAGAAGACAAGGGACAGAGAGGAAAGATCTAGGACCAAAAATAACACTTTAGGTCATCCTTCATGACCCTACTAAGCACACCTAGCCATACTGAGTAATCTACATGGCATCCACGACAATCAAGGCAACACAATGAAGCTTAACCACCAGAGCCACCATTGTCTTATTTATTTATTTATTTATTTATTTATTTATTTATTTATTTATGAAAGAGTCTTGCTAAGCCCTTGAATTGTCCACGTTGGGTTCAAACTCAGGATTTTTTTTTTTTTGCCTCAGTCTCCCACAGTGACACGATGATAGCCAGGCACCACCATTCCCTCCCAGGTACCTAGTTGCCATCTCTTTTTTAACTGTGACAACCCATTACATTTCCACCGGCAATACCCAAGAGGTCTAATTTCTCCATACACTAAAAGTAGAAGTTATTTTGCATTTGACTTCTCTTCTTTGCCTAAGAACAGCCACTTTAATGGATACAGACTGGTACGCAAAATCTTGATTCTTGCAGATATTCATATGTAATCTAGGAGAAAACGTCTGTGATCCACCAGTTTTACAAAAGATGTTTTTGTCCTGGATCTGTTGTGGAAGTCTCCTTGTTTGACTTTTTTTTAAGTATTACAAAACAGTAACCTTTAGAAAACAGCATTAAAAATGATACAGAATTTCACTAAACAAAGTGATAGGAATTCAATAAAGGTTGCTGTAGTGCATGACGTTTTCTTCAAATTAGTTGTTTAGATTACTAAATATAAGAGTGAAAGATTGATTTAAAAACAAAACAACACAAAGTTATAAGAAATTAAAAAGAAAAAGTTAAGAATAAAAAGATAATATGTAAACATTAACTATTCTTTTCAAAAGAATACTTCTTTTCCCCTTCTTTCTTTTGTCTTTTTTCTCATCCCAGTTTTCACTTCTCATTGAACAAATTCTTTCCCTTTCACAACACCTACTGTACCTTTCAGGTTTTATTGACTCTTTCAGTTTCTCACTTTAGCCAGACATACCATGTTGCACATGCGGGTCTGATCTGTTTCCTTCAGCTGTACAGTCTCTAGTTGCATCTATTTATCTACAAAAGCCTTGCATTGATCTTTTTTTATTGCTGATTAATACTTTATTGTGTAAAAATATGGGCTGCTATTTCTTTATATATACTTTATATACATGCTTCTTGTTACCCTTTTTTGTTGTTCTAGGTAAGAGATCATTAGCAAATGTACCATTTTATAGTTTTGTGCTTTGCTCTTGTGCCAGTTAATTTACATTTACCTTGACTGGGTGAAGAGAGCACTAGAGAAGAGAAAGGGCAGAGGGAGCTACTATCCTTGGGGATTCTTGCACATCGCCACGTGGAGGTAAGTGCTCATGAGAACAGTGAGCTGCTGTCATGAAGGACAGAAATACAGGCCAATGCAATAAGGGAAAGACAAGAACATAACCCTCACATGGGCAAAAGATTTCAACAGAGACACTAACAAGGGAAAAAGGACTCTTTTTTGGGGGGAAGTTTTAATCATGAGGAGACGTTCACTACTCCATGTTAACTTTCCTATCTTTGATGTCCATTTCCTTGAACTAAAATTGTGTTATTATCGCCTAATGCAAGACAGTAAGTTTTATGCTTCTTTCACATCATAAATGTCATAAATGTTATCATAAGTGATATATTACATATATCATCTTTATTCTTATGTATGTAATTTTATTGAATAATGCAACTCTACATTTCTCCTAAGTCCAGAAGATCTTTCCCATAAGTTAGTCAATAAATGTCTGTCAGAGGGGCCAGGGAGATGGCTCAGTAGAATAAGTGCTTGCCTGGCAAGCACAAGGGCCAGAGTTCAATACCTGGTTCCAAAAAAAAAAAAAAAAGTCTGTCAGTAAAACACACACATTGTTTACACTTTAAACCAATGGTTTTTCTTTTTGGAATTATGGTGATGTATGAATATGAATTATGTCAATATCAAAAACACATTCATGCTTCCTTTACAACTCTGTTTCTCTTTAAAAATCAGCTCTATTCATTGTTCTGCCAGAATATTCCTGCTAGTACCTGTTGCCTACTGACAAATGACTTTTTTTTTAGGTACCAGGGATCAAACTTAGGACATTGCACTTGCGAGGCAGGCACTTTTGCTACTGAGCTATATCCCTGCCCCCACAAATGATATTATGAAACCCAAATAATTCTCAGAGCCATCATTTAGTTTTCACAAATTAATATTCTAGATTCTCAACAGACACTAACTAGATTTAGAAAACCAGTACAAATGAGTACAAACAAAAATTTATGAGAAAGACCACTATGATCTTTAGGGGTTGATTTACTATTAGAAAGAAGAATAAGTTTAGTCAGCCCTCAAATATGTTTTTATTATTATTATTATTATTATTATTATTATTATTATTAAACATTATTACTATTACTGTTATTGGCTCTGGAAATTCAATTCAAGACCTTGTTCTTGCCAGGAAGGCATCATACTGCTGAGCTATATCCCCAGCCCAAAATATGTTTTATTTTCTTTGTATAAAATAGAAAACATTTTTAGCATAGGAAACACAAAACAGAATTGTTGGTATTTGGATGATTTGTGGTATGGTGTTTTCAATTTGAAAGATCCATGAAGACTGGATCTTTCATGCAGTGTTGTTTTTAATAAATTTTAAGTAGTCAATTGCCTTAGATTGCCTTTCAATGCTACTCCAATCAATTTAAAAAAATTGTATGTGGTTTAATTTCAATGAATTATGCAAAAATATATTTTAAGAATGAGTATGTTTCAGTAATTATAAAAAGAATAGTTTTCCCTAACAGTGTGTTATTGTATTCTACTGTACCATACTATACTCAAAACAGTACAATCCATTTATCCTATTTTATTTGTCCTATTTTATTTGCAAACCAAATGAAATTTCAAAATCATTTCTCTGCAACTGAAAATATTCTATGCTGAAATATTATTTGTAAGTGAAGTGAGATAGAAACATTGGGAATGAAAAGGTTTAAGGTATATTAATTTATGCAATTGAGGATAACGATCATCTTTCTTCCCATTTTATGCCACCTCACTAGGAGAAGATACTATTGAGAACTTACTCTTGCGAAAATTATAATTGATATCTTATAAAATAAATTGGCTGAGAACAGCTTGATAGTTAAAAGCTTTAAGTGATTCCTCATCCCTGTCCTCAGTGGGATGCTGTCCTCGATCAGTGATGAGATGAACTCATCTGATCCCCTCCACTTAAAGCAATTGGAATTAGAGATGCTTTGATTAGGCAGAAGTCAAGATGCAGGCAATCGGGAACCATCCTCATTCCTTTCTCTAAGGCTTGAGCCTTTATAAATGTTAAGAGGCAAATTGACTTGGTAAACATTTTAGGAGTAGATAAATTGTAGTCTCTGATAATATCTATCTCATTAAGAATGACAGCTTAGGCCTTCGTGTCTCTCTAGAAGCAAACTAATTGTTTAATAGGCTTATAGAAGTTTGGTTTGCTGATGCATTTCAACATACTATATTGTCACTGTTGCTAGGAAGAAATTTCTGATCAAGCATTTAATGTTATTGAAGAAATATACTCTAATACTCTTAGGCACAGATTACTGCTTGTGTTTTGGAAAAATTAAAATAAACTTAAAATCTACATTGTCATTCTATAATAAACTGAAGTTCTCAGTCATTCAAAGCAAAGTTATTATAATATTTGTGTGAATTGGCCACTCATTCACTGTTTCTTCTCATACATTCATCAGTATTTGTTGAGTATCTCTTATCAAATTGATCTTTTTTTCTTTGTACGAATCTGTCTTAGCATGTGACTTCTACTGCATAATCCCTAGAAAAAAATCATATTTATAAAACCTTTTCTTTAATTCACATGGTCATTTATTATTATTTTTAGAAAGATGAATATAATTACTTGAAAACATTCACAAATTCAGTTGTTATTTTATTAAATACAATATAACTAAGAAAAGATAAAAGAAAAAA